>NC_041830.1:8138333-8439416 GCF_900964775.1 Scleropages formosus | reverse complement strand
AGCCCGTGCTTCCGGAGCAGTGTGAAGGGTATCGCCACTCTCCCCCTTCCTGCCCTTATCAGGGTCCGCCACTTGCTGTGCATGGCCTTCCTAGCTAATTACCAGAGCTGTGGTCACCAAAAAAAAAACACACACACAAGGGAAACTCTCGCTGTAAGCAAACACAAGCGGAATAATAGGCTTCAAAAACGTGGGCTAAAAATAAAGATCAAACCCAGACAAACAGATTGGACAGAGAAACTGATTTTTTGTTGGTCACTGCTGTTCCACCTTAAATGCTATCACTATTTGTCCTGTTAGCTGCAGAGTTTTAACCTTTTTGATCACAACCAATATTGTCATCTTCCCCTCATTTCCTTATCTTGATATTGCAAACTCACCATACTTTACAGTTCCCAAGTCTGTGTGAATGAGAACAGTCATGCCGGTTTCACTATAGGCCTTTGGACAGGTTAGGAATAAAGACCTGAAAACATTAACTTGGAACGCCACATAGGACATGGCAAATTATCTTCATGTGAACTGGAAATAATTCTAGAATCAAATAAACAGCACAATCCACTGTAATTAGGATACAATGGCATTACATATATGAGCTGGCTTAATCAATCTCCCATGAAACCATGTGAAGCAGCCGCAGCAGCGAGGGAGTGCATTTTAGTTCACAAGTTTTGGAGATTTTTTGTACTACCTATACTTATTTATTATTATTAATACCTTGTCTTCATACCAAGGCACAGTTGGTTACTAATTTAAACAAAAGCCATTCCTAGGACATCAAGCTCCAAAGCTGGCATGTCTTGTTTCTGTTATAAAAATAAGCTACAACTTTTAAAGGAAATCAGGAACCAGTCTGTACCTGACGTATTATTAACTCTGAGCTGAAAGCCAATCAGTCTGCAACATATATAACTCAGGTAGTTTAAAGGATTCTTAGTGTCATTTCTGAGTTAGACACACAGAAATCAGTGGTCAGTTCATAAAGACACCTCTAACACAGTCTCCTAGATCAGCATTATGTAACCCTTGGCAATCCCTCCAGCAGGGATTGTGGCAGATGGCTTTGATCTGATGTAGAGTATCTGAGGGGAAAGTAAGCGAAATGGTTCTGGTGTCATTTGATCACATTAGGTTACAGAGCTACAGAATACTGGAGGCAAAATCACGGTACATGTGCAGCAGAGACAACTGGAGCAGTGAGGTGATAGCGAGAGGTCACCTACAAAGCTTAATTGCTTGAACCATGATGCATCGTCGTCCATATGTCTTCGCTGGCAGAACTCAGGCTGAAGTAAACACGAATCTAAATCATGCAATTCGGTGAACTTCCTTATGAGACACATCTGTCTACTACAGATTGATATGCACAGAATACACACACACACACACACACACACACACACACATTTTCAGAACCGCTTGTCCCATACGGGGTCACGGGGAACCGGAGCCTACCCGGCAACACAGGGCGTAAGGCCAGAGGGGGAGGGGACACACCCAGGACGGGACGCCAGTCCGTCGCAGGGCACCCCAAGCGGGACTCGAACCCCAGACCCACGGGAGAGCAGGACTGCGGTCCAACCCACTGCGCCACCGCTCACCCCCTGCACAGAATACAGTTTTTTGAAATAAATGTGGACATAATCCCAAAGTACTGTCGCATTGACTGAGCTATACGGACAGAGCACTTCAATGACAATTACAAGGACATTTGCGAAAAACAAGTTTGGTCAAAAAACAGAAGCACCCACTCATGTTCTTCTGCTGTGTAAAACAACATCAGGAGTTTAGCACCAAGTGCAAAAGCATAGAAAGTGTAACAAGCCAGACAATGAAATTTCTTATGTCTGTACTAAGGGTTCAAGTGCAAACCAAGAGTGGCAGATCTACGTGCTTAGCTTTCACCACCATTCTGTACTCTAAGGGCTTTGACATCAGGCTCCTATTAAACTATTTACACATAACTGGCCCAGACCACAAAGAGGCCTTTTACGCAAAACTAAAACCTGAATTCCTGCTTACCCTGTCTCCAGCAGCAGACTCCCAAAGCCTCCACAGCAGTTTGTGGTCTACTAGAGGTAGTGACAAGAACACCAGTTTTCCATCTGTAAAATCTGTATAAATTTTGGGACTGGTTGATCTTAGCATATTTGATCTTTGATTCCTGCTAATGGAACTGGAGCACTGCTAATTCTTTGGCTTCGTGTATTTTCCCACATATGCCTTTACTACACCATTATCACACCAAAGTGAAAGCAGATGGCTGTAGTAGAAAAAGCATTTATCTAGACAGCACAGCTCTTTTAGAGGACAGCCTTCAGTTCAAGGTTGTGCAGTGTGTCACTACACTGGGTTAGAGTCAAGGAAGCAAGAAAACCCTGTATTTACTATACACTCAATTGTAATTTAAATCCTATAATCCAGCATTAAAGCTAATTGAGCTTGCTCTTCCTCGGAGTCCTCCACTGAACAAGGATACTGCTGTGTTTTGCTCACATGGGGAAAATGAATACGTGCTAAGAGGCCAAGAGCTGGAACGCCAGCGTTACTTACTAACCGTTACATAGCACATCTGTGAAGACAGACCACACAGTGGCTGGTGAAAAAATTATAATGAGGCAGTAACGTGTCTGTAATTAAATCTTTAGTTAGAACAATAACCAGTGGAGATGCAATTTGGCTCAATAAAACAGGTATTTGTTTCCTCCAACTGAATTTATAGGGGATTGTTTGTATTATGAACACATTGCAATTAGATGATTTCACAGAATAGTAGAGCAGCAATCAACATCAAATTATGAAATGTATGAATGTGTACATGAAAAGAGGCTTTATCTCACAAAATAATTAAATAAATTTCACAATATTTCCAGTGTATATCAGCCAAACCTCAAGTAGACCAACAGAATGCAAGATTCTCTTGAATGATCATATGGGAACAACCTGTGGGGGAGCCAGATTCTAAACCCAGCATCCATTGTCTCCTTTTTCAGGTCTCAAAATGAAGGGACCTGCCATATGAACAGAAGGAGCAATTTTGTAGAGGCCTAAAAGTGTGAGGGGACAGAGAAAGAAAAGAAGTGCTTATCTGCAGACCACGGCCATCCATCTACATAATGCTTGCTGTCCTTGCTCACATCATGACCATTGCATTTTTTGACACTCCATAACTGGAATGAAGGAGCGCTCTACACTTATCCAAAGAAGCTTCTATTGCACCGCTGATTTGTCTGTACAGAGCGTCAAACACATGGGACTGGCCATACAGCAACAGGGGCCCAGATCAAGGATAAGGGCCCACAGCACAGCAGATGCATCAGGAAGTCCCCCTCACAGTGCCATGCTACTGAACGCTGGAGGACATATTTTAATGCTTGTCAATCCGCACCAAGTGCCATATCACTACATTCCTTCACCAACTCTGCACTGACTACAGCTGTCACCAGGAAGTCACTGACAAAGCTAAAGCTGTGACTTCTCAGATTGCCCACAAGCATGAACATCTGGTGGACCAGCCTTAAACCGATAAATCCAGATTTGATCTGCTGTTATTTTTTCCCAGTGTCACTTTTTGTTTTGTTTAGGCACTTACATGTACAAAGTTCCAACATCACAATATCGTAAACAATCTGTGAAACAGAGCTGAATTTCCACTATCATCATGGCAAAGGTTTTTCATGCTGTTTTTATATATACATATAATATCACTGATATATAGACGGATATATATATGTATATACATATATATAAAACATTCAGATGTATTGACATCCAGTTCCATTAATACGTATATACATATTAATGGAACTGGGGGTCAATACCTCTGAATGTTCCTGAGAACAGGTTCAGGCTTATCCCACATCTGTGTGGAAGAACACTGGAGGGTATGAAAAAGGTGGCTCAACATAAAAGAATTTGTCAGAAACTTCACGTTTTGAAAATTAGAGCTTCTTGGGCCATGTATTGCAACTAAACAGGGAAATGCAGAGTCTATTGATGTCAACAAAACAAGTCCACAGAAGGAAAAAAAATCTTCCTCATCAATTTTAAGTTTTTTTTATGTTTTTTTCAAAATTGCTTTGCGTATCCAAAAAGACTTACACTGAAAAATCTCATATTTAGTCACAACCTGACAGAAACAAGTTACCATACTTATTATTGCTGCTGTGGAGAGATAAGTCCAGCTAGTTTACTTCAGCTTTTTCTGCATTCTGTGAGGAAGCATTTAGAACAGATAGGTTTCTTCCCAGCTAGCGTGTTTACACTGCAAAGGAATCTTCTATGGCTTTTTTTGTGATTCTTTGTTGATTTTTTTTTTACAGATGAGATTTTACATATAGAGACTACATATATATATATATATATATGTATGTATGTGTGTGTGTGTATATATATATATACATATATATATAATTCAGCCAGTTTAATATATTGTAACAACTGCTTGAATGCAATGTATTTATACATGTTTATTACCACAGTGATGAATCCCTGTAAAGGAAAGTTAATGAGTTTTATGTAAATTTTTTTCTGATTGTTTGATTTAAAATTTTTTTCTGGTGAACATAATGCGTCATGATGTATACCAGTGAAAGAACATAGTACCCATCTTCAATACAGTGCATCGTAATGTGCTTACTATGGTCTTGCACAGAGTTTCCAGCTATGCACACAAAAAGATTTCTACTTTTGTCTTTAGCAGAATTAAGTTCAATATTTTAATGTACATACATTCATACTGGGATACCTGTGTAACAACTGATGATTGTGTGGCACCTATCCTTTAAGCCAACAGACTTTTCCCCATAAGTCAACTGTAAAGTGCGGAAGAAATTCCGTGTTGGCTAAAAACAACAGTGCATTCTGACAAGCTTTAAGGTCATAGAAATCAACTTTAGATAGCCTTCTCAAAACAACCTGGTACTGGAATTTAAATGTTCAGTGCAAAATGTGCTAACTGGACAACTGTATGTCATGCCCGCAGTAAATGTCTATGTTTTTAGCACAGCGTTTCAAGTAACATGTTGAGAAGACAGATAAGCTAGAAACCAAGTTCAATGCCAAAACTAGATTCTCTCTGTCTTTTTTTTTTTTTTTTAATGAAAGTAGTTTATTCTTTTATTGTAACTGCTATCAGATTGCACCTGTTTGTCATGCAAGTGACATAAGATTGCGTTTTCTTGTCATACAAGAATCATGTAAAAAGAGAAACATATTTCTGATATCAAGCAGAAAAAGAGCCTATTTTATTTTTAGACCACGTTTTAAAAGTTATCTTGGAAGTAACTGTGATACTCCTGCAAGGAGTGCTATGAAATGTTCACTTATATGTAAATGATAAAAATAAACTTGTTTAATCAATGCAAATCATAGTTCTCAAGTTTTTATTTTATCAATGTGCATGTTCTTTACAAACGAGGTGAAACAATGATTCAGGCTGCTACTTTGCAATCTGAAGGTTTTGGATACCCTTTACTGAAGTTTTACCCTGACTGTTACTGTGATAATACTCTTGGATGGATAAATCAAAGTGAAACTGAATATCTAACATTGTATATCACCCCAGACAAAGGCATCAGCTAAATGGAAGTAATAAGAAAACCATACCTCACCCATTTTAAAAGGTAAATGCACAGTTATAAAGTAAATCCATAAATGTAATACTGAGTGGTCCCCATATCAAACTGACAAGATACGGAAATCTCGTGGTCATAGATTAATGAGGAGAACATCACAAAAGCAGACATTTTGTATGTCGAACAAAACTCGATCAGATGCAGTGAACCATTTTAATTTGACCTTTTAAGTTTTTCTGAGTTGACATTTACCTTTGAAGACTATATCTGTGAGAGAAAAAGCAAAACTGCAGACATGTATGGGTGAAGCCATCACAGATTCAGAGTATAAGGGCGAGGCCTCTTTTCTCTACTACACCACCAGCAAAAGCCATTTCTTTCAAAGAAATATTTACACAGTCTAATGTATCTAGAAATGTGACACCCAAGAGGAGAAAAGGTACATATTAGAGGACAGTAATGTGAGGGTCCTTTTATGAAATACTTAAAAGGCAAAAGGGATAACTTCTCTTCTACAGGGCACTTTCTCATGGCTGACAAAGGCTCAATTTTGTAGACGCAAAGGAAATGTAAGCTTGGCTGGCTCTGAGCGATGAAACCCTCCATTGTTCGCCTCCAACTTCTCCACTCCGCCCGCATTAATTATGCCATTTTACCTAAAGGAAAGCGGCATGCTGTTGCAGCTGGTAAAGCTGGTGCCTCACAGCTCCTCATCTTTCGTTCAGGTAGAGGTTTGAATCCAGCTCCGGGCGTGCTTGTATGCTCACACCCCAAAGACATGTGAAAGAAGGAGTAAGGCAACTTAACCAAGAAAATAATACTACAAGTGGTTGCTGAGCTGAAGCGAATTTGACAACAATTATCCAGCCTACCTGAGGTCCACACAAGGAGATGTTTTAGGGTGAACTGAAGACACCCAACTCGAGAAGGGTACCCAGCAGGAGTACAAGTGCGTGCAGTCGGAATTATGAATTATGGTACAAGTAGTAACTGGAAACACATGTGATGGTGGGAATACAGCCCTCTTTGCATTCCAGCTCTTAAATACGGGGTAAAACTATTCTCAACACCAAAAGAAGGCTATTTTTAAACAAAAAAAAAAATAACTATGAATGGACGGCTGTGTTCCAGGATGTATTTAGCAAACCCATTCCTTACAAAGCAAGCTAAATACTGTCTGGTAAGCATCAGCAACTAAGTCTAAGCAGGCTGACACACGTTCCTACTTCTGAGGTAAATTTTCCTTAATTCGCCATTGTGAACCTTTCTTGCACCACTCTTTCGATTCAGTGGGATACATTTAGCTTGGAGCTATTGACAGATGGCTCAAGAAGGGATTGCGAGGGATTAACAAACCTTTTTTTTCACGTCTCCTTTCCGCTTCCTCGACGTCTTCCAGCCGACTAGAGCGGCCCGCCACGCACGTGACCGGTGTCCGCGCGCTGCACCGCGGAAAGGGCGGGAAAATTTGTGAGATCAGCGCGAACCCCACGTTTTCGGCTCCGAGAACGTACCCCACCTACAAACAGCAGAAGCAAAAAAAATCTGTGCTGTTGTATTAATGTCCTGCTATGTTGGCATGAAAATTTGAATTATTGCCGTTTTTTAGGATAACGGTAATTATTACGTGCAGGTTTTAACGTCACTCTTCCCATTCCCACTCCCTCCCCATACAAACAAAACTGGAGTGGACCCAAACCTGGATAATGTGTCCTTCTTTACCTTTTGAGATGTTTTTCTTTCCTTGTGATTGCAGGTTTTCTTTTCCCCTTTCAGATGAAGTATTTTAAATCAAATCATTTTTGCCCTAACCAAAAAGAAATGCATTAATATTCAGTGATGAGCTGCACTGTAGGCCTACATCATACAGTAATGCAGACCACATATACAATATTTTTTATTTTGGTGTAAAACCTTCTCTCTGCTGTGATTAATGTACATATCCTGCTGAATAACCAATATTTGAATATGATATTTGAAATTAATTCCTAGCCTTCGGAACATCTGCAAGGGAAACCGATGCTTTTTAGTTTTAAATGATTTCACGGACATTAATTTTTTAATATGTCTTACAAGAAGCTTTTAAGAGAGTCCCCATTTATTTGCAGTGTACCAATAAAGATGAAAAATTCCTGTAAACAAAATCCTGAAAATGATTCATTCCTAATTTCCTTGGTATAATCCATTAAGCATATAAAACTAAAGGTTTAAAACTATTTTCATTTTCTGGAAATGGTGGAACAACATCAGGGCTCAAACATATTTTTGAGAAACACTAATTAATTAAAAAATTAGCGAAAAGCTTTTATACCTTTATAGTAGGTTCAAGAATAAGAAATTTACTTAATCTAGCTAAAGGAAAGTTCTGGACAAGCACAGGGTCATAAATACAGCAAGAGAAAGGAAAAAATAAGGAAATTAACTAAAGTGATGTTATTTTGTGTTATTTTAGTGTGTATGAACAATCATAAATATACCTGAAACTGTAATATATGTGGCTCTATTACATTTATTTGCAATTCCTCAGTGTACTCTTTCTATGTCTATGTTGCAGTGACCAAGTGCTGTTTTGTTGTTAATGAAAATGGGGGGGAAACTGAAACAGGATGAGTATGGTAGCTGTTTCATTAGGACTAAAAATCAAAAAGTAAAGGACAATTAAATAAAGATACAAGAGAGCCAGGTCAAGAAGGCCATGGCTTTCCATGAGGTCAAGAAGAAAAATGAAATAATGGCTTGGAGTAAGAGCAAAGCAACAAGGGCACCATCAGACAAAGCAATATTCTGAATTGTTAAATGAGTTTTCCATGATGCCATGTAAATTAAAAGCAATGCACTTCTGAACATCAATATGAGCGACACCACACCTCTTAGTTCATGTCCAGATGAGACCTGCTTTTACCTTCCTAAAGCAGTTGAAAATGTGCTGTGTTTCAGACCACTTTACAAAGAGAGAGGAAAAACACTAAATAATACAGAAAAATACACAAAAAATGCAGAAACTATACTATCCGTGACCCGAAGCAACAAGGGCAGCAGATGGCATAGCGGTGAAAGATTCCACCTTTAAATGCAGCTTTGAACGTCACCTGCCACTGTAATACCCCTGAACAAGGTACTTACCCACAACTGCTTAATTAAAAATGACCCAGCGGTAGAAATGGGTAAATCAAAGTGAGTACATTAACCTCATAAGTGGTTCAGGAGAAAAGCATCAGCTAAACAAGTGAAACGCAATGCACTCAACACGAACAGAATTACTGCATATTTAATGTAATAACATCATAGAACTACATCTCTTGCTTTTCAATATGCCGGTAAGGGTAAATAGAATCTGAAAGCACCAACTAACTTGTTTTTTTTTTTTTTTTTTTTTACAGGGGCTGTGCTAAAATAGAAAAGCATAGTCACAAGTGTGAGGAAGGGGAATGGGGCAGCGTGAACTCTCCATTTAGTTCTGTACGTTGTAAAGTTCGCACTTTTTCTGGTTCATATTTTCAAGTCAGTTCCAGATCTTCCCACAATCTCACATCTTTCCCACAACCTCAAAAAAAAAAAATTTGCTGAGAAATAAGATGTCCCCCATCCTAATCGCTGTAAAGATAAATTTAATTGTGCCACTGTTTTAAATATTAACCCAAAAGACCCAATAGTAACAACATGGGCATAACAGCAGTGGACGGAAATGGCATTAAATTAGAAATGTTAAGGCTGTAAAAAGTTAAGCTTTGAACTATAATGCACTTTAATAAACCAATAAATAAAACTGCATAGGGGCTCAGACATGCAATTATCAACTTGTTTTGCAAATCATATTATCCAACAGCACAAGCTACAAGCTGCATTGCCCAATGACAAGAAACACTGAGATTTCAGTCCTGTTCTTTAACAGCCAAAGGCAAGAATCCCATCCAGTCCAATCCAATCCAAAGGGATCCAAAGCAATCCAATTTCAATAACCGCTTGTCCCGAGAAGGGTTACAATGAACTGAAGACAATCCCAGAAGCTCTAGGCGCAAGGCTGAGGGGGGTACACCCTCAACGGAATGCCAGCAAAAGCAACAAATTTAGTACATGTGGGTATAGCAAAGTAAACTTACATAAGACAGCTCCCATAAGATGCTGGTCTTTCTGGGTATACAGCATAATGCATTATCCATCATGCTTCACTGAGTGCTTTCTGAACAACAGATTAAATGGAAAGAGGCTATTAGTGTTGATGAAGCATTGGTGGTTTAAGTAGCTATCCTGAAGTGCGCAAAGTAAAAGGCTGTGTGGACAACTAATACAAGTTTTTTTGCAAACTGACTAATTATTTTACATTTGAAACTGTTTGCTGCATTCGAGACCCTCCAGGCTACAAGCAGAGTCCATTGTGTAAGGTTACAGCGTAGCAGGTGCAGGGATGGCAAACAGGGCTCAGTTCGAGGTATTGCATAATTTAAAGGAAAGTGACATGCTCTTCTCACCTACTCTTATATGCACTACATCACATCAACGAAGATTTTTTTTTTCCCTCCATTTGGCACAGTCTGCCAAAAAAAAAAAAGTGCCCGAAAAGATTTGCTCTACTCTTAAGGAAGCAAGAAATGATCGAGTGAAGTGTCATTCTGAAACTACTGCGGCGATGGGCTTCAGCAACATACTGAACTCCTAGGGATATTTTATTAATACAAATTAACTTGCCATACATAAATAAAGTTTTTTGACAAAAAACAGCACGATGTAACAAAACAAGACAAAACAGCAGACAGGGGATTTTGGAAGATGGAGCAGAGTTTGTGACAATTGCTGGACAGATTTACATTTGTCATAATATCTTGTGTCATTCCGAAAAGTTTTATGCAAATTGATCATAAGGGATACGGTGAAATGTAGACCAGCACTGTGCCGTGGGAGCACCTTTGCCACGTCAGAGGTATGGATTTTGATTAATCTCCAGCAGATCAGTAAAAACAATACAAACAGGTATCAAAGTATGTGAACTGATCCACACTTTTCAACAATCAGTTCCAGTAAAGAAGCTTGTAAAAACCCAACTTGATGTTATCATTCTCCTTCCTCATGCTTCACATCTCAGGAATGCCTCTGAAAACTGCAATACTCAATTAAGGAGGCAAGCGCACAGAGCCCTCATCAGCCTCATGCAAAACCATCATCTTCCTCGCCGTCATCCTCAGACTCCTCTTCATCCACATTCATTCTGCTCGTGTGACCTCGCAGCGTGCGGCTCTGTGCCTCCACACTGACAGCTCTGCTTAGAAGCCCGCAGAAACCCTCAGCTGAAGCTTGGCGGAATTACGAGGAAGCGAGTGCGATGACTGACAGGCGTGCGCTAGAAGGTTATTCCAGGTAAAATTGGCAGCCATTTCCAATGTAACACTTTGATTTGCTGTCATCTGTTAGAATTCAGTCAAGTGCGTCAAACAAAAAGGTTGTCGACTACAGATGTTTATGGAATAAGACAGTCGAATGTGTAATTAATGGAACAATTCAGGAGAAAGAAAAAAAAATGAAAAAAAATTACTCAGTGGGAGAATGAGCATATTGGCAGTGACCTTGGAAATGACCCTACACTGAGTGGCATTAAAGTGATGCTGTCCATGTCCTGCAAGCTATTCACCACGGTAACGGTGTTCAACGAGGGGCACCCTTCTTGGCAGCCATCCCCCTTCCAGAGAAACGTGTTTCGTGAGCCACTTTGAGCGCCTCCATTCATTCCCTTTTCAGTTTCACTCACTAAACGTGAATCATTTACAAGGCCACGTGATTCTCCTGGAGGAGTCCGCTGAGGGTGGAGGGCAAGGGGGGAGGGGTGGAGTCATGCGTGAGCTACTGCGCATATGCACCCGAGCAGGCGGATTCGAAGCACGATTCAACTACAGTGCAGGAGCAGTGTGTGTCTGAACCTTTCGATTGTCCAAATTAGTGGGCAAACACAGCTGAAATCCTGTATAGTTCTCTGTATTTGGATGGATGGATGGATGGATGGATTGATTTGATTCCAGCAGGGAATGTTCTAGAAAATATGCAAAAGTGTGATAATTCCATCAAAAAAAGTTGGGAAAGATCTTTAGCAATCAAGTATCACAACAATGGCTCGACCTTTATTACAAAAATAATGAAGGGAATCTATTTGTGCATGCGCATACCCACAGCTACTTATAAAAACCCCATGCCCTTACTGTCTATAACACATTAAAGCTCCTAATTAGTCAAAATTCTTTGTGGCAGCCAGGTTTATGGCCACTTGCTGCTGGTAAGAATCAACAAGAATCTGGCTGATGTTTTTCTTCAAAGCACCTTACAGTCATTTGCACAGCTAGGTAACGTTTCATGTAAGATTTCAGGGTAAGACCCTAGCTCAAGGGTACTACAGCAGGAGGAGTGGATGGAATCTGAGTCCTTCAAGTCCACACACAGGCAGCAACACTAACCACTAGACCACCTACCATGCCTTAACTATGTGGAGTGTTAGGTTCAGCAGACCCATCACTCAACTCTCTTGGCCACAACAGCTCCTAGATGCAGGTGTAGCTGAGCCGGAGGCTGTCTGGTCCCTGTGTGTCTCAGCGGTGCTGTGCTCTGTGCTCTTGGAGGAGATGCACGCATTGCCTCCGGCTGAGGTCAGGTCTCGCTGGAGTTCAAGTTTTGCATAGCTGTGCCTTACCCTCTTGTCCAGCTCATCCACCAGGCGAATGCAGCACCGCTCTCTAATTTCCACACCCGGGCCATCTGTTTAGCCTCTCTGCTTATTAGCAGGGGCCAAGCTGAGCCTTCGAATTTCCCCAGAGGACAAAGAACATTTGGCCTCTAACCATAACTTGCAACAGAAGCACTCTTTTGTCGCTGGTATGAGCCGGGGGACAGCGCAAAGGACATCAGGCCAGAGGATGGGCTAAACATGAGCACGCAGCGCTGGGAAACGTCATCAAGGTGATCGCCAGACATGAAATAGGTGTGACCATCCGGGGTGGGGTGACAAACCAGCTCTCTGTTACTGATGTGCCAGACGGCCCTTGGAATGAGAAACCAGCTATTGTTTACAAGAGCAGATTCAAACTCCCCTGTAAACGGATGTGGGGAAATTCAGAAATGCGGTGTAGGTTAGGGCTTTTCTTCGTCTTGCTGACACTTTTCCCTAAAGCAGCTTATAGCGATCTCCCCATTTAAACAGCAGGGTAATTTTTACTGGAGCAATTTAGGGTATCTCCCTCCAGGGCCCTACAACAGGAGGTGGGATTTAATATAGCGGGTAAAGCTGCTGCATTACAGCTCCTGAGCTGCCTGATGGGGAAAAGGTTTAAATCCAGCTCAAGAGTGTGTGGGGTTGCGTGTTCTCCTTGTGCTTGCGCCCTGCAGACATACACAGAAGGCGGCACCAGAACTCCTCTTGCATTCCCTCCTTTGCCTAGAAAAGCAATGCTATGAGCTACCTTTGACTCCATGGCACTTTCGTCTACATGGAACGTAGTAGTGCCAATCATTATGTCACCTTGTCACCTACAAGTGGCAACTGGTAACGTAGTGGATAGAGCTACTGCCTTTTGACCCAAAGGTTGCAGGTTCAAGTCTTGCCTCCGGCTGTGATCCTCTTGAACTAGGTACTTACTCTAAAAATTGCTCCAGTAAAAATCACCCAGCTGTACAAATGGGTAAATAATTCTAAGTTGCTTTGGAGAAAAGCATCTGCTAAATAATGACAACGAATGTAGACGGAGAAAAGAAGTCCATTAAATGCAATAGAGAAAAAATTATCTGTTATTGAAAATATTATCCTTTGGCTAATATTTGTCTACTTAAGACCTCTAAAGCTTCGCCTGGCCATTTCTAAGTTATACGACACCGCAAACACCACAGGTGGCTGAGGCTCGCAGAGTAGTAGGCGGGGAGATGGAAAGAAAGGCCATAAAGGAATATTGTTTAAACATCGATAACTGCTGTAGAGTAAATATTCGCAGCAGCTGCCTCTGAGAGACCTAAATGCACATGGGCCAAAAAGCAACGATATTACAGAATTGGAAGCCGATGCGACCCGTTTGCTCCGGCTCTATCCCGTCTCGTCGCAAAGCGGTTCCGGACACTTCTAGGACGCACAGAAATGCCGCTCAACAACAGCTGGGCATCAGGCCGTGAAATTGCTATCAGTGGAGAGCGGAGGAATGCGATCCTGACAGACGCAGCCGCGGAGGGCGCTCTTTTAGTGACGCCGGCCGATGTTGTGTGACGGCTGCTCGTTGCCGGGCTGAGGAACGTGAGGCAGGCACCTCGGGGATATGTTAACAAAGACGGCAGAACGACACTACATTAACCTCACATCGAGAAACAAAAGTGCGACTCTTAAATGTGTCTCCCAACAAGATTTCGAATCCAAAGAAACTAAACTTTTTTTTTTTTTGCTCACGTCTTTCTATTCTTAAGTTTCCTTGTGTATATTTATATAGCTGTGTAATTTCACTGCATCGATTCGGGGCACGTACCACGACGAGGATGTTATCGCAGGAGGTGAAATTCAAGCCGGTGACCTTCAGATCTGAAGGCAGCAGCTGTAACCACTGTGCTGTAGAACACACAACGTCTCTTTCACATTATTAAACAGCTGTTTCTTGACAAAAGTGGGCCACGTTATAGTGTAAATCAGGACGACTTATTCCAGTTTGATGTGCACCAAATACTGGGGAAGTAGGAAGAAGAATTACTTAAGCCTTGTCTTCTGAGTAACTGCAGTACTGGAGCAGTGTTAACTGGTGATAAGAGTTCCCCTTCTTGCCAAGCCTGAGCTGAGAGCCAGTTCTGCCCTTGAACACCGGCCCGAATTCAGGAAGGCGATCTCCTGCGAGGACTCATGAGAAATGCACCCACCGAGAGCATATTGATCTAAAGCACGCAATTAGAAGTGGGCATCCTGTGCGCGGCTGTTTGAAAGGGGCAGGTCAATTGCTGGAAGTGAACAATAGGGTCAAGTCCGAGGAACAGCAGGCACCAGGAAAAGGCACACTGAAGGGGGGGAGATGGGGGGGAGGGCATAAATCTTATTTTACCGCTAATCTCAAGCTTCGTGTGAGAAGAACGAGGTGACTCTGACAGTGATACACACCGTATTTCATTTGCAATTGCTTCCAATTTCCCTTCTTCTACAGCGGGATTAATGGAAGCTGATATAAAACCACGGGCGCCAGGCAGCATGGCTGTTCAAAGGCAGATGTGTAACACAAAGGCTGCAAATTCAAAGAGGCTGGATGCTCTTCAAGACGAAAAGTAACCTGTTCTTTCCCAAATCAAACTTTATTTTCGTGTTATCATCCAGTTGATACTGAGTGAGTCATGTTTGACCTGCCAAAGTGTTCCCATGATCCTACCCTCCTCAGCTCCCTCTAGCTATTACCTGCACTAAGGTCAAGACGCTGGGTACGGCCTACTAGACCAGCGCCTACAGGACTTGAACTCTCACCACATCCCAACCAGACCGCTACGCTCCTCCACCTCTGGCCACTCGGTGGTCCCACTCATAAGAGGTCCATAAACCAGAAAATTCTCACTTCTGACTCCACTTTGGTGAAATGAGCCCCCTATCTCACTCAGAACTGCTGAATCCCTCTCAACATTCAGGAAGGGTCTCAAAACACATGTCTTTCAGACCACTTCTCTCCTCATCTCCTGTCTTCTCCAAAATACCTTCACACTTCCTACACTTCTACTCATGTAATGTTGTTATCAATATTATCTGCTTTAAAAATGTGCACTGTACAATTTCTACATACAGTTACCCATGAAATGCAAACTGGTTTAAACAGAGACATCAGACAAACTGACAGTACATCCAGAATCACACATCTGCACCCATGTCTGTCAGTCGCCAAAATGCACTTTTGTTTTCTTTGAGCTGTACGTCACTTTGAAGAAAAGCATCTGCTAAATGAATAAATGTCAATGTAAATGTCAATAAACTGACAAAATCATTAGCTATGCAGTCAATGGTTTATTTCTTTCAGAGACATGCCATTTCATTCATAAAAATTACACCAATTCAGCCGGGTGTTTTGCAGAGTCAGGGCCGAGTAAAGCACTTTACTCAAGGGACTCAAGGGTACACGAGCAGGATGGGTCTGGGACTTGAACAAATAGCCTTCATGTATCTCACTGCTGCTCGGATCATCCGATTGGTCGCAGCACACCTTTTAACCAACGGACGACACACAAACGTGGACCGTTTCTAATCCTGATGCCGCCTGCTGCCACATGCAGTGCTGCTGAGACGCATTCGGCCCACTCAGATGCAAAGGTGCTCCGCTTGCCACCCCAGGGTGTCTGACGTCAACACGCACCTCGCTCACCTGTCTCTGACCAGCAGCCAGGTGTTCGAGGTGTTCCGGAGGATAGGGCTCACCTGTCACCAGCCAGACGGCCTGGCCTGCGGGAACCAGTGACAAATCCCAGGATGACAGATCCCAGGATGCTGCCAGACAAAGGAGGAATAGCAGAGCGCTCAGCATGTACAAAAGGTACTCGCAAAAGCGGAAGAGAAGGACCTGCAGGATATTGTGCGCTTAGAAAAGGCTTTTGACACAGCTCTAAATGTGTACATTTATACAGCTGTGTGCTTTACACAGGGAAAAAGGGACAATACCTGTATTCAGTGCTACAGTAACTGCTCTCCTTGCTGGGATTCGAATGTTAAGGCCTTTGGAACGTGCTTCTGACATGGAGTGGAAATGGGACCGCTGGGGGCGACAGGTCAGCGGTTCGCCCTCCCCGTGTCGCCACTCCCCAGACAGGGCATGAGCAACGGCTGAGGAATGCGGCCGGTCGGGAGGTAAACAGGTAACCGCCATGGGAGGATACGACCTTCGCCCGCAGGCATTGTTTTGGGGCGGCATTGTTTGTTTTCGCATGCCACGCGTGAGGCCGGCCCTCCGCACACAAGGCTGCGCGCATGGAGCAGCGTTTCGGCCAGCACGCTTCCGAAGGCTTTGTGTCTGTCGTCACCTCCTGCTGCTCTTCCACACAGAAAGACTGCATTAAAACGTCTCTGTATTATATCCTTTATGTAATATATAATCAGTGTCAATCAATATATATGTATTACATACTTTATTTGCCTAGTATACTAATTATATAATACCTATATGTATATTGACACTGATTATATATTAAATATACAATGTGATTTAATATATATAATCACCCATCATATACATAATACACAACATATATATTTTCTATATAAAATAATCCTGTGACATGATTATGTAGTCTTTATGTTGCTAACCCAGTTCTGTTGCCAATGACAGAATTGAAAAAATTAACTAAAATTGCCAATACATTATGTGATACAGACAACGTTGGGGTTAAAAAAAAACGGCTCAGTTCTATGGCTACGGCTCGAAACACCGCGATTCATAACGATACTCCCAGCTGATCCATATTCAAGATCCCACTCCTCTGCATCATTCTATTGCTTTCTGTCAGCGTGATATGTCTCATGTGGGAGAGACTGTTATGAATTATGGGGGCGAGCAGGAGATACAGAGTGTGATTACACGCCGTGGGGCCCAGAGCAAATAGCTGCCCCCATCGCCAAAGCTTTAATTTAATTTGACACATTTCCCTTGACCCACCCCCTCGTAAGCGTGTTTCTGCCACAACTGCATCAAAAACACAAACCCATAGTGATACACACCATTACATAACTGCTGTCACTGTGTGACATGTGACACACCACAACCGCGGTTTCCACATATTCATATACTGACCATTCTGACATCTGCGGGGGGTGGGAGGGGCGAGTTGTGGGGAAACGGATTTCCGAACCTCCCTTATGGTAAAGCAGGGTGCAGGAGCTGTCGCTCGGGGGGGGTTTCCACTGGAGGTACTGCAGCAAGGGGGGGGGGGGGGTTCCTGTGACGCGCAGAGGACTAATCCTTAATCCTGCCGTGTTCTCCACTGGGAATTAAAAACATTACATGTTCACATCACAATCTGGCCTGAAGAACACCATGGATACCATGCACGTGGTATCACACGCAGCTTTCTGATGTGTGCGTTCAATACAGACTTATATATGACACGAACCCATACAAGAGATTCAATAACAGAACAAAAACACAGCACCCACTGGTTTCGAAAAAGCCCCGGGTAAAATGGAATACTTTGTTGAAATGGAGGGAAACACGGTAAAGCATCCTTAGATTCTCATTTTTGTTTAATGTGCAATGTACACACATTACATTTACTTCTGTAGCTGATGCTTTGTCCCAAAGCTAGATACAATTATTTGTCCATTTGTACATCTGGGTAATTTTACCGGAGCAATTTAAGCTAAGTACCTTGCTCAAGGGTTCTACAGCTGGAGGTGGGATTCGAACCTGCAACCAGCTGAGTCTAAACGCAGCTCTAACCTCCACTTACAGTTCACGAAATCCAGACCCTGAGATCTGCATTTTCTCTTCTGCAAGTGTCTGTGGAACGTTAACGGGCAGTTTTGAGTTACGGCCCTAATCTGTGAAACGAAACCCAGCGGGTTTCATCAACGGACTCCCTGTTCTTTCCTCCCTCCCGTTTAGAGGCCAACACTGGCTCCTCTCTGTAAGAGTCAAAGCCCTTTGGCCTCACGCACCATCTCCGTTGCTCAATCCCCATCTTTAACAGTCTGCCTCTGTTCCTCTCGGGTTATTATTTTTACACACAAAGCCCATTAGGCGAGCCTGAGCTCTGAAAGCACACGGCGGCGGAGACGTCTTTTCCAGTCATAGGGAGGTTCCTGTAAAAACTATTTACTCAGGTTATGGCACAAAACAACCGTGACCCGTAAACGACCAGCGCGCCCATATCATTTACTCTCACACCTTATCACGAAAATTCTTGACAACATTCTGCTTGCACGAGCTGCCCGAGAAGTTATTTAAACTGAGCGAAAGAGAAGACATGGGAATAAAACACGCAGGGCAAGAGGCCTCCTCGGGGAGTCATTCACACAAGTGTCCACTTTTACTTTGATTTCAGTCTCAATAATATCACACGGACAGATGGGCGTCAGAGGTCTTGGTCTGTTACGGCTCAAAACATTTCCTTACGTTTACCTTCATTCATTTAGCAGCCGCTTTCCTCCAAAGCGACATACATCTCATAGAAAATATAATGTGTACATTAGCAGAAAGAGACTTGGATGCATGATTCTAAAGTACATCTGATTTGTTACGTTCCACTGTATGAACCAATGTTCATCACACGAGTAGCTGCATGAAGGTTGATCCAAATAACCCACAATTCCTAATCACATTTTTTAAATTAAACATTTACATTACAGGTGTAACTGTGTGAAAGTCTATCTGTTATTCAGCAGTTATGATCTCAGTGTTATAGGGCCTGAATATATTCCTATTACATGAATTTGAAAGATCATGGGAGAAGTGAGGTTTAAGACCCTTCTTAAATGTAGAAAGAGATTCAGCAGTTCTGAGTGAGGGTGGGAGGTCATTCCACCACATCGGAGCCAGAAGCAAAAACCTTTATGCTTTACCTTTCGGACCTTTCGTTCCTTTAAGGTGATTTGCATTAAACCGCACAACAGAATTGACTAATAACAATAAAACTCCTGAGAAGAATTCATAAAGCATTTTTTTCCTAATAATTTGAAAGGAAGGAATGACTTTCTCACATTAATAATGTCAGACTCCTCATATATCATTTTTGTAAAAAAGAAAAAAATAATACTACCATTACTGCCACAATAAATTAATTAAATGACTAGCTTGTATCCCACAGCGACAGCTCTGAAAAATAGGAACGCACACGCACATACACACACACCGACACAGCCATCTGGTGGTGCTTTACAGTACTGTTTGCTCCATGAGGAACACAATAATTCATCCATCCCCAAGAACCTGACATGAATTTCCATTGGAGATATGCAATGGAAATCAATTTAAAAAACAAAGACAAAAATGTAAGAAAGAATTCATATTCATAACCTTCATAATTCATACAACAGTGAAATTAGATGCTCAAACTTCTTAAATTACATTATTCAGTTATATTTTAAATGTACTACATACATAATAGGTCCATTAACCATTGATAAATGAAATATTTACCTGCAGAAACTCAAGGTTTCTTTTGCAGAGGGCAAGTCAGAGTTCTGAAGAGGGACGGTATGTTCATTGCTCATCTAAATACACAAAGCTAGAGTTCCTTTGGAATCACGGGTGTCATCAACAAAACCCTCCTGCGTGAGATTCTTACATTTACATTTATTTACGCTTAATAGTCACTTGCCATCTCATTTTCAGCAGGTGCATAGAAATTAAAGTATTACATTTATTTATTTAGCCGATGCTTTTTCTCCAAAGCGACTTAAAATGTCAAGGTTAAAATTATTTACCCATTGATACAGCTGGGTAATTCATATGGAGCAGTTTAGGGTAAGTACCTTGCTCAAGGGTACTACAGCCAGAGGTGAGGATCAAACATGCAACCTTTGGATGCAAGGGCAGTAGCTCTAACCACTAAGCTACCAGCTGATTCTTATGAGTTTACCTGACAAAACCCAACGAGAGTCTGTTAATACGGCCAGTTCACATGTTTTTACTACACAATTTAATTATGAGATTTTGAATCTGTGCTCTGCACTCACATAACAGGGTCCTATAAAACATTTGAATGTTGAATATGCAAATGTTTCATTAAGACAGGCTAGCAATAATAATTTTGGGAAAAACAGAAAATACACGGGTGTTGTTGTCCAGGAACCTAGTTTTTCCCTTAAGAAATACCGGTATTTCTCCCTCATAACACGATTAAACGGAAAGAATTAATCCTGTTATAAAAAGAAAGGGTGTAACATGATAAGCAGAGCAACAAATTTATAGAGCATGAACTTTTGTCACTGAGATCTGGAGATCCCATTCTGAAGGGTTTCTACACTTCTTGCATTTAGTGTTTAATTCTGATCAGCTTAAACACAGCTGCCCAAATTGATGATTATAAAGAAGCATTTATAAAGTTTGTATAATACTTTTAGTGGTCAAAGATCACAAAACTAGAACAGAAATTGGATGTAATTATAGCTTTGAAGCACCAGGTGTTACTTCCCCCCCCCCCCATTATTTTCATGTGCTTTATCGTTTATTTCCATTAGATATTTTTCGTACAATCCTGTAATTTAATTTTTAATAGGAGGTTTTAGTATATTCCTGCATTTTATGCTCTCCACCACTAACCCCATTTTCCCCCAAACGGTAACATTTACTATAGAAATTATCATGACGACAATGAACTCAAACTTGATAAGCCAAAATAATTACACAGATTTAAATTTTGCCATTTTTTTGCCATTTATTTTTTGTACATTATTGGAGAGCAATATTATTTAGAAAGTTTGTTTAAAGAAATGAAATTTCATTGAAATAAAGTGTTGCCTTTGCAATTAAAATTCCCCAGAAGAAACTGTGGCGGTAAAACACATCACAAAGACTTTCTTTTGCCTGATAACCCGATGGAGAAATAGCCCATTATGAACAGCTACTTAAAACGGTCATTTTTCCAGGTTCAAATGAAAATACAGCTTAATACATTTTAAACTGTTCAGAACAATACACTGACATAATATGGACGTTACAACGTGCTGCGCTTGAAGTTGTGTAACAAAAAAAAAAAAAAAAAAAACTTCACAGAAACAAGAAATATAAAAACATCTATCAATCCGTCACGTTAGGAGGTGTCCATCTGAGCTGCCTCTGAAACACAAGAATATGTTCGTTATTAAAAATTTACACGAATCATCTGAAGTTGACTGACGAAAGCAGACACCAATTTCCCCAGTTATCCCATTAAGTATGTTTGACTTGCCCAGTCAAATAAGTAACCTCACACATTTTACACGAGAAACAGTAAAGCACTCACGTGTCTCATTAAAGAGGAAGGAGTCCTGGTACTCTTTCATGTACTGCGAGGACCGAGACTCGTCCAGGAAGAGCGAGTACACCCGCTTAATGTCCTCCACCTGTACCTCGGTGCCCTGGACAAAGCAGAAGACGAGGACTTTGTGGTCATTCACCTGAGGCCAGACTTTACAGCGGAATCCATAGGAACACCGAGGACTTGTGAAGTGACCTGGAGATCTCTTGAAAGCTGCACAACAACCGTGCTACCTACGGGCTGGCTTGTTCCACCTAAAACCACTGGTTGAAATAACACAATACAGAAAACTTGTTCCTCTTTTATAATTTTTTGGCTGGGATTTTTATGATTTAATTGCAGACATGCTTTGTACTAGGGGTTGTACAGACTAGGCGACTAGTCAATATGTTGACTGCTCTGCGATGACGCTTTTAGCTTGACGTCGACTAGTCACTGATCACGTGATTGACACTAACAACATGAATACCTCCAAGATGACAACAGGCGAGGAGCCTGGTGGGTCATTGCAGCAAACCAGCAGCGGTTCATCAAGTGAATGGAAATACCTCACTAAAGATGAAGCCTGTGCTACTATCACTTGCAAAAGTACAAGTGCAATGCACACTCATCTGAAAACGCATCCGCTAACACTAGCGGAAGAACGATCCAAATCCTCTCGACAGCAGTCAATTAGCGACTTCAAATGCCCTGCTGTAAAAGATAAAAGACGGCTGTAGATCACGTGACAGTGGGCAAGCCTTCATCCAGCCCACGCAGATGCCCTCATCTTCTTACACACAAACCAGGATCAAAAAGTAAAAACTGTGACTATGACAGCAAGTAGGCTTACAGGCTAGATCGTCAACGAGTTTTGTTTTCCTCCCCAAGTTTTATACTGTTATTTCTTTTGCATCAGTCATTTTTCTTTGGCACTTAAATAGGAGCTGTAGCATAAGCATACAAGTGTTATTGTTGCTGCTGAATTGCAACCCATTTTATATATATATATAGCATATTTACGAGCTGTCTGTTGTCTGCATATGCATTCAGTTTGAGAATACAGATTGTCGACTGTTGCAAAGCATTCCCTTCGCTTGTGTTTTTTATTCATGACATCATCAGCAAGAAGTCAATGTCAACCTCAACCTTTGAAGCAAGTATTGTACCCGAATTAACCTTATGAGTGTTTTTGAACCGCTTAGTACACTTGAGTGAAGTACTTAAGTCAGTCTGCAAGATAAAAAGAAATTAAGGGTCTGAAGAGGTGTGGGCAGTCTGCAGAGTACAGCGGACTGGTACGTACCCCTCGCTTGCGGCAAACCACGCCTGCAGTGCTGATCAGCTGGATGGCATAGCGGAGGGAGGTCTCCAGCCCGATGCGGGTCAGAACCGTGAGTGCCTCCTCGCTGAGTTCAACATCTTCTTCTTCATACCTGGAACAACAGGGAAAAAAAGAGCTTACAAATCAGATGAAAAGCGCAGATTGACCAGATTCTTATATTTATAGCCTAACCAAACAGGCTGTTTGAGAGACCCACTTTGTTGTTTCAGCTGATGGGCTTGTTTAAAGTAATCTTTACATCTAGATCTGCACAACTTACAGAAAATTAGCCTCAGGAGAATTTGAAACCAAAAGTCCCACAATATAGCCTCTGAATCTTACCATTTAAAATTTAAACCGTATGTAGTAAGATTTAACATAAGCGTGACTTTTAAAGCTCCTACAGATTACTACTGGGATTTTGTTTGGTTTAGTAAAGTATTCAAAGTACCTGTTGTACCCTCAGGCCTATCTATGCAGAACAGCACCATCCAGTGGTCACACCTGGTTTTACCTAAAGTCATTTAAGGCTAAAAATACTGGTGTTTGAGTACTTCCCTTAGATGATTTCACATGGAAAGGCACAAAATTAAGCACAAAAATATCTGAAACCACAAGGGTGCTACCAGCATACTAATTCTGAGTAGGACTCATTTAAACAGAGATAACTCCTACCGGATTTTGAGGATTTGGCGGGTCTCCTTTTCACTGTAAGGGGATGTGGCAATGATGATCAGGCGATCGAGCAGGTCGATGGGGATGCCGTGTGGACTCTGGTAGTTGGTCCCACGGATCCTGAGAATATGCACGATTAGGGGGGGGGGGCACAAACACAGGACACTTTTTGCTGGGGAACATTTTCTAATAATAACACCACCCAAAACCATACCTGGTGATGCCTCTGTTGGTGGCCATAATTAAAACAGGCGACAGGTCGCTCTCCAAGGCACGGTTCAGGAAGGAGAAGCACTCCATGTCCAGCATGTGCACCTCGTCAATGAAGAGCACCTGAAACAAAAATAAAAACAGCCCTTAAATATCAAGCTGGTCAGAAAGAAGTATTTTAAATTAGGTAAATGGGCTTGTAGATAATGGTTGATGGTTTCAGGTGCAAGACAAACCCTGCAGAAAACTGCTGAAAATTGAATATGAACTGTTAGTAGGTAAAGGCAAAAAGGCCAAACTAAAACATTTAAAAGTAACATTTAACCATTTATGTGTTGATTTCATAAAATCTCTGGTTCATCTTGTGTAAAAAGTGGATCTTCCCAGAATGCATGTTTTAATGATGTCACGAAGGAAATATTATATACACACACACACACACACACACACACACACACACACACAAGTATATACAGTATTTATATTAGAGTATGGGAACTGACCCCTGGAATAATCTCAGCCTTTCCCTCCTCTCTCCACTCCGAAACCTTGGCATTGATCTGCTCGCGGACCTCTGACTTGATCTCCCCAGTGTCACCTGTCACACAGGACAACAGTCACACATTCAGTCACCAGTGGTTCTACCAACACCCTCCACTCATCAACTGGCAATGACTGGTTTTTAAGAGGACAAAGTGGAACAAACCAGAAAAGAGGGCAAGGAAGCCTTGCGTGCGGCTGTTGATAACGTCTATCTCATGAAGGGAGACTGTGTGGACGACCTCCTTACGCTTCTGCAGCTCCCCCTCGGGACACTGGACAAACTGCGTCTGGAACGGGAGGGCAACATGTTGTGCATGACAAGGACTCCGTAAACGGGGTAGACGGCTGAAAACAGTCTGGATTAAATACACAGCGTGCAACAAGAGGCCAACCTGCGCTCCCATAGCGTCGTAATCTCTGGCTCTGGTGAAGGAACGACCAAGTTTGTTGATCTTGCCTGTGGCCTTATCAATCGTGATCACATCCCTGAAGATGTTCCAGAAAAAAAAAAAAGAAAAAAAAAAAAATCACCATTACTGTCCAAGCAAACTTCCCTGTAGCAGTTCAGTAATGATTACTCAATTAACAGAATTCATTGGATGACAGCAACTCATCTTTCACTTACCCTGCCTGCACACGCTCTTTACTGAGACTCTCAATCATTTTGCTGCCCAGATCATAAATAGTCTCCATTTCTGTAGTTTTCAGGGTCAGTTTGCCCACCTTGGTACCCTAAAAAGCAGAAAACAGTTGGCAATCCTCTTAATGCAGTTTAAGAAAGTCTATGAACAGCAAATGTGGTTGCATGTACAGCCATTAAGATGAATTCTGAATGTGAGGAGGTTGCATTACAACCATTTCTTATGGTGTTTCTTATAAAGGGTGACACATTAAAAAAAATGAATTAAAGTACCAGAATAAAATGTATTTTATGCATGACACAGACACCACAATAATTTATTTCTAACAAAAAATCTAGCTTGTCTTTTAATATTGTCTTTTCATTCATTATCAACAGCATGTTCTCATGTGCCGCTGCAGCAGTGCAGAGTGTAGCTCGTAAGCATAGGTCCTAAAGCAGGGTTCACCCTGACGGGAGATATTTTAATAATTGGGGTTGTGGACATTTATAATACAAAGACATGCCTATATCTTTCAACAGTAAAGCTCACAAACACTGTGCTGTTAGAGGTGTTGTGTGGCTATACCACTGAATTTCTGAACCCCAGTGCTGCTACAGTGTCCTTGATCATGGTACTTATCCTGAATAAACGAGTGAAAATCATCATGCTGTGTAAATTGGCAAATAATTGTAAAGAGCTTAACACTAACTTACTTTGGAGATAAGCATGAGCTAAATAAATGTGCTGTTTCAGTTATGTGGAATGATGGTGTTGATTGTCAATACCATAAGTGTGATACAAAGAAATTCTCCCACGCTGCCTTGCACTACATTAAATTGTGGTGAGTACCTGCTCAGAACTGATAACCAGGGACTGAAGTTGTGTTGTTGGGAATCTGATACAGGATGACTAAATATGGTTGTACTGTTGGTTTCATTTACTTCTAATCTATTGCATGCAAAATGTATAAGGAAGTGGAAAAAAAAAAAAAAAAGATTAATAGGCAAAAAAGCCGTTGTACTGAATCATACTATGTTCTCGGTTCTGGGTTCGTTGTGGTGGAATGACCTTCCCCTGTCACTCAGGACTGCGGAAACTGTTTTCAAGAAGGATCTGAAAACCCACCTTTTCCAGATCCGCTTCACCCAAGATCTCTCCAGCTCCTCTATGGTACAACTGTTCACGCATCGTAACTCCAGAAGCATCCCCAGATACAACCTTTATTCAGCCATTACTCTGGTATTGTACTGCTCATTTGTGTGTCTTATAATATTTAATAAAAAAAAATTTAAAAATTGGTGTGAGTACCGGGATTTGTCTATCTTATGTCTTATGCACCTACTTGAACGATGAACCTCGGTGCAGCAAGTGGTAGGGAACAAACTAGGTTTGCTTGAGACTTTCATGTCTGCAGCTATGTCTACCTCTCTCAATGTAATGCATAAACTGTACTTTCGCTGAGATGTACGTCGCTTTGGAATGAATAAATGTAAATGTAAATATACTATATACATTTTCAAAAGCTGTTGAAGCAACACTTCGCTGCACAAGACCCCTGTTACATGAGTGCCGAGTGCCTGTTTACACTGATACCAAATGTGAAAACATACCGTTCCTGTTGCAGGCCTGTCAATCTGAATCTCCACAACTTCTCCCTCAATTATTTCAGTCTCTTCCCTGCAAAGACAGAATTCTAAATGTAAGTTAAGGCTATTATGCTTTACAGGACAGTATAAAAACACTGCAGACAGAACTGTGAAACACTGAGCTTTGAAGCCGAATTATCTCAGTTTTTTACAACTATTAATTTGTTGCTTTTCTCCAAAGTGACTTACAATGTTAAAACTACTTACAATTATTTGCACATTTATACAGCCAGTAATTTTACTGGAACAATTTGTTTATGGCCAAGTATCTTGCTCAAGGGTTCTACACCTGGAGGTGGGATTTGAACCTGCAACCTTTGTGTCCAAAGGCAGTTGCTCCACACTATCAAACCCCATCTCAAGGATTCATAAAAACGGCTTTTTATGACATGCACAAACCATCAAATTATAACTGGTTTTAATTTGGTTGAGCACAAGGTCCGCTCCTCAATCAAAGGGTCACACACTCACTTGATCCTCACTCCAATGGCCTTGCGAAAAGCCTGGCTGAGGGCTTCCGTCTTGCTCATCTCGAGAGAAAAGATCTCACTTCCAGCAATTGCAGTAAAAGGCGTGTCCTGGCCAAGCGACTGAGCAATGCCTGGCAAAACAAGGCAGGACCATGGATCCATTAACAATGGTAAGGAACGACTGTAAAGCAAAAGCCCACAAAAAGGTGAAATAACTAAGCTGGTTACCCATAGCGATGGCTGTTTTTCCTGTTCCAGGCTGTCCTGCGATCAGTACGGCCCGACCTGCAATGTGGCCATCCTTGATCATTTCCAGGATTATACCAGCAGCCCGGCGAGCGGCCAACTGGCCCACCATGCCCTGGCAAACCTGTGACACATGGGCGCTTTAGTCACACAGTGCACAGTAGAGCAAAATCGCAACTGACCAAGCGTGCGACAAGTGCGAGCTTTCAGCAGCTAAGGCTTACCTGCCGCGGTTCTAAGGCATCATCCAATCCAAGGCCCCTGATATGAGAATGGGCTCCTTCATAGAAAAAAGAAAAAAAAAAATGCTGACTTCATTACTCTTCCATCAATGAAAGGAAGTCAGCAAAACATTTAAAAAAGAAGAAAAAAAAAACAAAAACAACCAAGCTGCAGATGTTACCAAGTGGAGGTTGTCTGACTGAACAGGTTTTTAGAGCAGTCTACAGTAAACTAGTAGCGATCAAGTGCAGCGGTGTAAAAGCTGCTCACTTTCCAGTCACACAAAGTCAATGCTCTTTAATAATGATCTTGAGTCTGAGCACAGAGTTAACAATCAATATAATCAACACCAGTGACATGCAACCAACACCCCCAAGTTCTCACCAATCCTCTCGATCCTGGTGATGTCCCGCACCTCCGGAACTTTAGTCGCCGTCATCTTTACATGGAGAAATAGCAACAAACATATAATTTCAAATAACTTTTTTTTAATGGTCATGGACAGGGCAGCAGGTGGCGTTTAGAGCTGATCAAGAGTAATCTGGAGGTTTCAGGTTTGAATCCTACTCATGCCATAATACCTTCGACCAAAGTCTTCACTCTGAATTCCTCCAGTAAGAATTACCCTGCTGTACAAACGGCTAAATCGTGGTAAATCGATTACACAACACGGTTAGAAAGCCTGAAAGCGGTCAGCTAAAATAACAATATTATTATCTAAAAAAAGAGAACATTTTTGATGCCCAGTAAATAAATAGTGTCCTAAAACATCCATGCATTTCACGGACTCTTGTTCTCCGACACGTTTGTGGCTCCGCGAGCCGTTGCCATAGTGACAGTCGCCACTCAACACGGTTTAGTGCCACGGAACCGCGGATCCACTGCGGGTATAAAAGCCACACATTTAAAGGCAAATTCGTGGTTTAAAAACGTTCAATTATGCGGAGTTAGGCAGGAGAAATTAAGACCCCAACACTGACAGAACAGAAGGCGTGTTGTACAGCCAGGAAGCAAAGCTCTAACAATACACAAACATATCGATGGTTTCTTATTTTTAAATTGCATTTCATATGATTAGTTAGACAACAGAGCAAATCTACAAGATTCGCATTTAAAAAAATTCTTGAAAAAACCGCCCGTCCATCACACAACTGATCAGACTTCTTCTGAGTTGCAGTGGTGAATTGGTTTTTATCATGCCGAATAATATCCAACTAGTAAACTGAACCACAACAAACCACGCTACACGCGTGACTAGATTCATATATAATTAGATTTGATACATAAAGTGAGCAAACTATAAACGTGTATTAATTATTCCAGCAGAGTAACCACAACGAAAATTAGCTCGGTTGCTAACTGTGCTAACCTCTTCATTCATCACCGTGTTCTTGTATTCCCTAGGCTAATTACACTATATTAAAATGCGCAATTCGTCGTTAGAAATTCAAAAACATACAGTAACACAATAAACTCCGAACTGCTACCTTTAAAATATACAGTGAGAAGTAAACAAATAAAAGTCTTTCTCGCGTCACTACGCCGCACACGCGCGCCTCACCTGAGCCGCCATGTTTTTCAAAACGAAGCGGCCGTTCCCCTGTGTGCGCTGTACAAACCCCTCCGACTGGAAACACCACCCGGAAACGTAGTCGCTCTGAACATCCGGGCATTCTTTCTTCCTGCACGCCCTTAGGTGCTTCCTGCTTCAATTAGAAAGCTTCCAGTTAGTGTACATTACTTATTCATAACTTGTATACGAAGGACATGTACATTTTTAAGATAGAAACCGATGTTTAAAAGCTTTACAAAGCTCATACAAAAAGATATTTTTTCTGGTCTTTTACCAAGATTGGAGAATCTTTGATGTAACCAACTGCGGGAGTGAAGGCCTTGAGGAAATGTCTTTTGTCCCCTTTGAACCTTGAGCAGAACCACACACACATACACAGTCAGAATCCACTTGTCCCAAACAGGGGTTGCAGCAAACCAGAGCCCAACCTGGCGGTACAGGGCTGGAGGGGGAGGGGACACACCCAGGACAGGACACTAGGCCCTCACAAGGCACCCCAAGTAGGACTTGAACCCCACACCCACTGGAGAGCAGACCTTGGCCAAACCCGCTATGCCACCACACCACCACATCCCCTGGGCAGAACTAGATACGATTTTTTTCAGGCTTTTTGGGAAACATTGCAGTCCTATATAAAGTTCTCAGTAATGATTTTGCGCGTCTCGTATACGCTGACCTTACAACACCCATGAATGTGCTCAATAAATGAATAAAAATACTGCTTTTACTCTATGCAGACTTATTAAATATCAGTTTTCCACGACAGTTGCTGCGGATATGTTTGAACACCTAATTTCTAGGAGCCGTCGTAACACAATTTTTGAAGAGATTTCAAGGAAAATCCATACGCTTAAAATAAAATACAGACTTAGTTTTCCATATTAAAACATACATCGACGCCTTGTCCGGCGCAGGATCGTGTTTCTCCTGAGCCTATCCTGGAATCGTATCAGCAGGAGGCAGGGTACACCCTGGATAGCATAGCAGTCTATTACAGGGCAATCGCACACACTCATTCACTCGCACCTACGCACTCCGCAGGCCGTTCTGAGTCAACACATGAGTGGCATATTTTCATCTCATTTTGAATTTTTTACTCTTAGAAGTTTGACCCCCCCAAGGGCTCGCAAGGACTTACTGATTACTCTGTGTGTCCTAGAGGTTCAACCTAAGGGTAGTTTTGTTTTGCTTTCCTACTCGTAAGTGTTATTTTTCAAGTGGAGTCAATGGACACCCTGTTTCAATGTTCTGGAAACTCTCGTTGCGAAGTCATGTTTTTTTCACGGCTTTTGAAAATGCGTCCAGAGGAGCAGATAACTGCGGCGTAACGTGGCAGAAACTCCACCGGGAACAGCGCACTCAAAGAATTAAAAGAGGACCTTCGCTGCAGTAACCCTAACTGTGATGAGTAGTAAGACAAGATCTCTTATAGCAGTTTGTAAAATCACTGCTGTTTTCTTGGGAGATTTTCAACCAGATCCGTCTGTGTCTAGTTTTCTTTTGATTGTCAGTAATACAATTGCGAACAAGGAACAACAGAGACAAGTTTCATAATCCTGAGCAGTGAATTTATTGACAGCTTTTCAGATTTTCAGTTATTTCATTCAGTTCAGAGGTATAACAAAGCTCATCATCATATATTTACAGAACATTTACTGTTTCAGATTGTTTCACAGTATATTATCAAAGTAATTCATTTATTTTTTGTGTAATATGCTATAGATTGTTATTGCCGAGAGGCAGTCAGCTGGAAATGTGATTCAGGAAAAAACACACACACACACACATGTTCAGAACCGCTTGTCCCTTACGGGGTCACAGGGAACCGGAGCCTACCCGGCAACACAGGGCGGAAGGCCAGAGGGGGAAGGGGACGCACCCAGGACGGGACGCCAGTCCGCCACAAGGCACCCCAAGCGGGACTCGAACCCCAGACCCACCGGAGAGTAGGACTGGGGTCCAACCCACTGCGCCACCGCACCCCCTCCAGGAAAAAACAATATATTAAAATGCCCATCACCATAACAAATTTATTACTTTTTCCATAATGTCTACATTTGGCAGGATAGGTCACCATCACATTAATGAAGATAATCACAAATAGCTGTACAGATTTTTCCCATGAGTTCAGGAAAAATTCAATTGGGATTTTCATTCTGAATCAAATGATGTAACATATGTGCTTCCCTCAGTGGTACAAAAAGTTATTTTACAAAGAAAACAGTTTAACAGTGTACTCAGAGTTGGCATATAGTGATTGAAGATTCATACCAGACCCAAAACCCAGCATACAGGGTCTCACTAAAAGAAGCCTGGAACCTGTGGATGAGGGACATGGTGTCAGAGACACTGTAGAAGGACAGGGTGCCGCCGGAGGGGTCCAGGAAGACGCCGATGCGGGAGGAGTAAGGGGCGTTGATCTCGATTTGATCCTTGTTGTGGCGAGCGGAGTAGCTGGAATCAGAGCAGAAGAGGCTCCAGGACTTGCGGTTGTACCCGATGCGGGATCCATCCCCATAGCCCGTCCTCTTGATGCTCTTGTAGGTGACGCCGATGGAGGCGCCTTCTCCGCTCCAGTCCACCTCCCAGTAGTAACAGCCCCCGGAGAGTTGCTCCTTGCACAGCACCTGGGGCAGGCAGTCGAACCTGTGGGAGCTCTCGCTATATGACTGGGGTTCCTTCTTCAAGGTCGCCTTCCTATTCCCCCTGGACAGATGCAGTTGTCTGTAGGCTGTGCTTGGGTCCAGTGTGAGCTGACAGGCATCTACATCGAGGGAGAGGTGGACAGAATAGGGTGATCATTTGGATTAGATGTGGACAGAATGTGGGCAGTCCATACAAATGTAGAGTATGCGTTTGGGTCCGTGTTTTCCACTTTATTACTGTATGCAGGTCAGTTTCATTAGCTACCCTGTATAGTATATGAATTCAGACATTTTTTGTGTCTTTATAATTGAGAGTGATCTGTCTGAGATCACCAAACCATGAAACTCAATTCAAAAAGACAGCTAATACACCAAACTTACTATGTTTGGTATAGATGTTGAAAGGGTTTCAGTCCCTAAGAAAAGTACACATACTTTTTCAAGGTCTAAAATATCTGTTTTCATTAACTATGAATGTCTATATTTCATACCTTGACTCTAATGCCACAGGACTGACACAAAAAATGGGAATTAAGGAAGCTGAACCATATTTGTGGGATCCATAATTCTAACTCTGGGTTATCCTCTTTCTTTCTGAATTGTTAATTGTATTATTGTGAAGAGACTTCATGCAGTGGAGTAATAAAAGCAATCAATGAAGGAAAAACGTCTACTTGGTTTCTAAGGTAGAAAAACTCATTACCAGCGTATTTTTGAAGTACTTTAAGGAGTCCCTGAAGTGTTAATCGTGTAAGCATAAAGGCGGAAAAGGAAAACACCAGTACCCAAGTCACTCTTTCCACCTCAAAGTTGCATGTAGTTATTGAACCAAAAATAATTTTTTAAAAATGGGAAGCTAATTATGTGTGAGAAAGGTTTTATTGTGTTAAACGTGATGACACCTTCCCTCCACCAGGTCTACCCACGCATGCGATTGCGACACCTGGAAACGTCACCTGCCTCTTGCCTACAGTTTTCCTGGATCGGCAAGTCAAAGCTGATGAGAGACGTGCAGCAAGTCACTGCCGTATGGACGAGAGCGGTGATCTGGAATGCCAGAAGTGCCAAAAAACTCAGAACTAACTGGGACTCACTTTGCTTTGCCTTCATATGTGCACTGGCTTTGAATGACAAAGTCTATTTTTTGCATGCCACTTGTTTACCTTCACACCTGGTTGGTGGACTCACTCATTTGCAAGTCACCTGAACAGTCTGGACTATGAAAGCAGCCATGGGCAAATCACTAAAAAATGGTGGGGTAAACTTGCCCAGCACCGTATTTGATCATTGCTGCATTGTGAAGATCCCATGAGTCGAAGCTAACATGCAGATATTAAGAACCAGCAATGTGGAAAGAATTTAACTTTCTCATTCCATTCTTAGCAAAGAGATCTTCATCATGTTGTCATTTTTACATTTCATGTTACATTTATTTATTTAGCACACACTTTTCTCCAAAGGTCGGGGGGATGAGGGTGCAGCGGATTTGGCCGGGTCCTGCTTTCTGGTGGGTCTGGGGTTTGAGTCCTGCTTGGGGTGCCTTGCGATGGACTGGCATCCCATTCTGGGTGTGTCCCCTCCCCCTCCAGCCTTATGCCCTGTGCTGGCGGGTTGGGCTCCGGCTCCCCGCGACCCCACTTGGGCAAGTGGTTTTTGGAAGTGTGTGTGTGTTTTCTCCAAAGCGACTTCCAATGGACTCTATGTAGTGTTATGAGCCCACACACCTTATTCACCACGGTGACTTACACTGCAAGATACACTACTTACACTGGGTCACTCATCCATACATCAGTGGAACACACACACTCTCTCTGTCACTCACACACTATGGATGAACCTGAACAGCATGTCTTTGGAGTGTGGGAGGAAACCAGAGCACCCGGAGGAAACCCACGCAGACACGGGGAGAACATGCAAACTGAACAGACTGAGCGGGGATCAAACCCACATCCTCTCACACCGCCCAGGCGCTGTGAGACAGCAACGCTACTCGCTGTGCCTCCGTTTCTCCCACAGTTATTAGAAGAGGTTTCCATTTCTTTATGCTTAATAATTAAGTGCAATCTCATTTTCAGAAGGTGCATAGAAATGAAAGTATTACATTTACTCGTTTAGCTGACGCTTTTCTTGAAAGTAAGGAACAATGTTATACTACCTACCATTTTTTACCCATTTATAGAGCTGGGTAATTCTTCGTGATGCAATTCTTCATAAGTACCTTGCTCAAGGGTACCGCAGTAGCATGTGGGAATCGAACCGGTGACATTCAGAAACGCTCTATCCGCTACACTCTGCATGTTCTCCCTGTGTCTGTGTGTGTTTCCCCCCATAGTCTAAATACATGTGTTTCAGGGACACTTGCGGCTAAATTGACTGTAATGTGTCCGTGTGTCAATAGCAGGGGGGTGATTGCAGGGGGTTTCCTGCACTGTATCTAACACTATAAATTACCTTGGACAAAGGTGTCAGCTTAGTACTGCATAATAATCATTGTACATCGCTTTGAAGAAAAGCGTCTGCCCAATGAAAAAAGGTGAAAGCAAATAAGTTTTCTGAAATACAAAATACTTGTAATGTGTTCAGCAAAAAGCCAAGGGGGGGTTAATCAGAAAATGTGGTTTGACAATAGGGTCTTTTTTTTTTATCATTCTAAATCATTTTTAAATAAGAATTGTATTGTTCCACTGCATGGGCTAATCTTAATAAGGAATGCGGTGAGCACAGTAACTCCCATGTCTGCACCGTGTTTTCTTTCGGCCAGAAAGCCAGATCAAATTTCAAAGAATTTTTTCTTTGCCCTTATCTTTTGGACTGAGCAGCAAGGACAATGGGGGGTCGGGGGGGGGGGGAGTTTGTCAAGCATGCAGCATTGCAAAACTTAATGAAGGGCACCAGGACTTCAGCGTTTCCATGTTTGACCCCTTAAACCATTCCTTACTTCATGATTCCTCCTGTCAGCTGCTTGACATATTAGAGCAGTTTAAAAGAAGAACGAAACTCACATTTTAAAAACTCTTCTCTTTGTCTCGGCTCCTGAGCTGGAGTTCTGTACAGCGTGGCTCCGTTTGCTGGGGACGCAAGCAAAGCGGAGATGCTGATGAGAACATGGGTCGGCGAAGAAATTCTTAAAATGTTTTTCATGCTAAACCGTTCCGCTCATTTCTAGCTGGAGTTAAAAAAAAAAAAAAAAAAACTCAGAATCCGTGTCCTCAAATCAGAGTGATTTCACATGAAGTGCAAACCGGGTGTGTTTCATGAAGGACTCGAACAAGGCAAACAAAATGAACCACCCTAATAATTTTTTCACCCTAATCAGTGAATGCAAAGAAAGAAGAAAAGAACTGTGTGCACACCAGTCCCTAACTGGTAAAGAGCTCCTGACGGCCCTTAGAGGAGGGCAACATGCTGATAAAATTGTTTGCATAATTCTGATAGCATTGAACAGACTCATTCGTAATCTCAGTTAGGTGACTCCCAGCCCGTACGTACATTAAAATATTACAGTCAGACTGTGCGAAAGCCAAGATGGAGCCTTGGCATGTCACAAAATGCCCTTAAATGCATTGGCTATGATATTGGTATTGGTATCGCTTATCGATTATCCCAAACGCCACAGTAGCAGCTGTAGTTGTGGCGAACACAAAGGAGCGAGGGGTCAAAATGCCAGTACACGACGTTGATGAAGATACGCTGATTGCATCTACGTTGCGTGTATTCGTTAATATCCACGTGCATCGCCGGTAGTGAAGCAAAATGCGGTGCGGGATTCCGATTCGCTTACATTTCGTAGTCCGTCTTCTTTTGCGATCATCCAGTTGGCAGAATGGCATCTTATTCACTGAAATTAGAATACGAATCCGTTGAATGCCGTCGCCGCCGAGCATTAACGGCACGGCTGAGACGGCGAGCACCATATATGAATTCAGTAATGCAACGTGAGAAATTACTACGGGGTTACTAAACACAGCTACATCCAAGAGGACGGAGATGAATTCCATTCTCCTCCCACCTGTTTTGGCCACTTTGACCAGCTCCTCATTTGTGTACTCATTCAGATGGACCTTCATTTCAGAAACAGCCTTGGTCACCGTCCCGAAAGAGAAGTAGGGGTTTACGGTGACGCTGGGCAGCTCCTCGGCTTCGGTCTGAGCTACAAGCATCTGGAAGTTCTGCAGAAGAGAACCAGCATTTGTGAGCGAAAGTCCAAAATGTAAGGTATGTGTAATGTATTCGACTTGACGGAAAGCTCTGGATAAGGTCACGCCGTCTTCCGTTAGCGAGTGCTTTTTCTCAGTGGCCTAGTCTTGGCAAAATCATTGCCAGCCTGCTTTATCTCATGTACAGCACATTCCCAGCCACTTGCCCCCACTAATCCTGGCCTAAAGAGAAGAGATGTGTACTTTTCCCATACTCCTCCCCCGAACTATTTTACATGCTCCCCACTGAAACCGCAATTTTACAAACACTGATTCATAGCTCGGGATGCAGGAGTGCGAGGACTGAATGGTGAACAGGCACCGCCCTTTATTACAAGTTAACAGTAACAGGAACAGACTTATTAGGCAACAAAAAATACCTTTCTGATGATGGTATGGAAAAAAGGCTAGTTATTATTCCATATTTAGCAAGGAAATATATTTTATTGCTACTGTTTACACCAGAAATTCCCTCTGTAAACACATGGATGATGGAATTATTTTTCTTTCTTCTACTAGAAAGGTAGAATTTGAGCCACATGATCACACCCACAAAATGTTATAAAATTCCCCCCTTGTTTTATGTACACTGGCGTGTCTGCAATTTCTCGTGTGCTGCTCTGTTGTTAATTAAAAAATAAATGATAAATTCCCTGACAAATTTAAAGCACCGGTTTCGGAAACAACGCCATTCCGCAGCGGCTTTCCCGGCTGCAGGCTGAAGCAAGTGATCTGGCTGAACACCTTTACTGGCTAAACAGTCAGGGGCCCAGATTGTTTTTTGTGTAGCCGGTGCTTGAATCGGATTATAAATACGTAAAGGTAGGACTACTCAGTCAGTGGACACCGGAGCACGTTCCAACACTGTATGCTGTATGGCAGAGGCGGCTTCAGCAACCATCCGTGTCACGGGTCTCAGGGTCACCTGAATGAAGTGTATGTGGTCCTCTGTGCGAGAGAGCTGCGTTAACTCGGCATCCCTCTTCTTCAGGTCGGCGATCTCCTGGCTCAGCCGCTCCATGTGGCCCTCGGCACTGTTGGTGGCCGCCCTCTTATTGGAGGAGATGAGCTTGGTCATCTCAGCTTGCATTCGCTCGATGGAACGCAGCATGTCACCGAACAGCTTCTCGCTCTCCTGCAGGGCTCTCTGGGCCGAGCTCTACGTGGGGGAGCAAGGGCTCGTGAGCAGGAGGGCGGACAGTTCCCCGTTCGGGAGTCTGTATAGAGCTATTGATGTGATACTATAACTGAGAGTAATTTCAGGTATGACATTAAGTGGCGGTAATATGATGGTTGTCTTTTATACACATGTATAAACTGAAGAAGAGTGAATTATGGTTCATTACAACTGACTGATTTGATCTAAATAAACATTGAGCACATAGTGTATTCCTAAAAGGAGCAATTGAAATAGAATGAGAAAAAAAGCGGAAAACAGTGATTTGAGCACCATGCCTTACTTTGAGAGCCTCCACGGCCTGTTTCAATTCCTCCATCTGCTTCACTCTCTCGTGGATCTTCTGCTGCACTTCTGCTTGTGTGGCACCCAGGAGGTTCTGAGCAGGAAAAAGGATTGGACCGGTTATACCGAGGATCTCGAACACCTCAGCAGCAAAACGCAATGGTTTCGAAGGTGGAAAAGCGACAAAAAAGATGTGTAATAGGAGGTGTCTGTCTCACACACAAACACACACTCGTGTGCACGCACACTCACGTAGAGCTCAACAGCTTTTTAAATGTTAAGCCATAGAAAGCACAGGCAATGTGAAAAAGTCCATGACAACACCTAATTCTCAAACCATCACTAGTTCCTCACCCCACCAGGTGAAAACTTTTTTGAAGTATTTACAACACCTGGTCACTTTCTACAGTGCTTACACACACACGGCAGGACGCCAGTCCGTCACAAGGCACCCCAAGCAGGACTCGAACCCCACATCCACCAGAAAGCAGACCCCGGCCAAACCCGCCGCGCCCCCGCGCCCCCTACAGTGCTCACGCCTTTGTAAAAATGTACCGCATCACATAGCATCATTGGATTTGCGTCTCATAAAGGTTCTCCACAGGTGCAGCATATTTCCACTCGCTTTCCGATAACCTGTAAGGCATCCATTGCCTGCTACGTTAGTTCTCCGTGTGTGAGACGTGCTCAAACCTGTTTCTCCTGCCTCTCCTGCTCAGCTGACACCATGTCGTGGCCCTTGTGCTCCTTGACTGTACACAGGACACAGATGCACATCTGGTCCGTTCGGCAGTAGAGCTCCAAGCCTTTCTGATGCTGCGGGCAGATTTGGCGGTCCAAGTGGCCGATCTCGTCCACCAGCTTGTGCCGCTTGAACGTGCTGGACTCAAAGTGGGGCTTTAGGTGCTTTTCGCAGTAATGTGCCAGGCACATCAGGCAAGACTTGACCGCCTTGTGCTTCCTGCCTATGCAAATGTCACAACCTACGTCTTGGGGCCCGGCGTAGTTGTAGTCAGGCTCCGGAGGTGGAGGTGGGTAGGTTTCCGAGGTCCGGTGCCCTGTGGAGTATCTGGAGCTCTGGAGCCGACGCGGCGTCGGTCTCTTGCTATAGGCGACTCGGCACTGGGGGCAGACGTAGGTCCCCGTGTGGTCTACATGGTCCCAGTAGGTATTCAGGCAGATGGAGCAGAAGACATGTCCACAGGGAATGGACACGGGATCCCTCAGGTCCTCCTTGCACAGGTAGCAGAGGTTGTGATCCGAAGACATGACCGCGTACCCGCACTTGTCCCCAAGGACACAAGAATCAGCAGCCGGTTAGGTTGGGCAGAAACTGACGCAAGACTGCCAAGGCAGCAATTTATACTGAGTAAACAGGGAGGGAGGTTTTTTTTTTTTTTTTTCTGGAGGATAAACTGGTTGAGCAGAAACTGGTAAATGAAGTGGGCGGTCCCTACTCCGGACATAGGAGAAATTCATTTCTGCCATAGACCAGAAGTACAGGGAGGAAAGAATGAATGAAATGTACGATCTCAGGACTTTGCTTTTCACTATAGTTAGTCAACACTGCACGAGAAGATGAACCACAGAGGTGTGTGTGGTTTGCACTGCGAAAAACACACACACACACACACACACACACCTTCTGAAACGCTTGTCCCATACAGGGTCGCAGGGAACCGGAGCCTAACCCAGCAGCTCAGGGCATAAGGCTGGAGGGGGAGGGGACACACCCAGGACAGGACACCAGTCCATCGCAAGGCACCCCAAGTGGAATTCGAACCCCAGACCCACCAGAGAGCAGGACCCGGTCCAACCCACTGCACCACCGCACCCCCACTGCGAAATGCAAGGAGGTCTAAACTAAATACGAGGAGTCCGGCCTCGGCGAGGAACCGTGGATTGCCAAATGTAGCACTGACAGGCATGATGGTATGAATTACTGTTGCTGTATAAAATTTTTAATTTCAGTTATTTTAGCTCTTTATGGACAATGGGTAATTTCACAGTTTTATTGACAAATTATAAACTAATCTTGCAATCTTGCTGAAAACGACAATGAAAATGCAATGAAAAATGTGATGAATGTGAAATGAAAAAGGAAAAGTGAAATTACATCAAAAAAATGTACAAAACGCACCAAATATTTCTTGGTTTCATACAATACAATACATCGAAATGTCCTATATAGAAATAGTTTCCAGTATGCATGAAATTCTGAGTAGAAGCTTGTTTGAGAATTTGTGAATCTCACATAATAGATGTCACATATTACAGCTTCAAGGAGAGGCGCTGCACAGCACTTAAACTCAAATGCATCGGCTACAAAGTGTCTTCAGTATAATTTAATTACGTTAACATTCTGAGCTCTATACTAAGGTTTTGGACCTTTTTCTTTCAAGTTGGGTGGCACGGTGGCACAGCGAGTAGCGCTGCTGTCTCACAGTGCCTGGTTGGTGTGGGTTTGATCCCTGCTCAGTCTGTGTGGAGTTTGCATGTTTTCCCTGTGTCTGTGTAGGTTTCCTCTGGGTGCTCTGGTTTCCTCCCATGCTCCAAAGACATGCTGTTCAGGTTCCCCCATAGTGTGTGAGTAACAGAGAGAGTGTGTTCCATGGATGAGTGACCCAGTGTAAGTTACTGCGGTGAATGAGGTGTGTGGGCTGGTAACACTACATAGAGTTCACTGGAAGTTGCTTTGGGTAAAAGTGTCTGCTAAATGAATAAATGTAAGTTTGCACTATGGAATTCTGAGGTGGTAGCACAGACTATAATAAAAGCTGTTTCATTCTCTATAAAAGAAGCAACAGCTCAGATCACCAGAAAGCAGAACAACCTTTCATTGAGGAAGAGCGATATATTCTGTCAACAGCAGCCCCCACTCAGACAGTAAGTAGACGGTGGACGAGTCTGGAAGATGGATAAGCGGCTCAGACCATAAACATTAGAGCGCCTTGAACTCTCAGTCCAAACAGAAAGAAGCCCAACTGGAAGACAATAACAGCTTTAAGACACTTAATGCTATATACAGAGGCCAGCTGGGTACAAATATACGGTTTTATTTCCGAGCAGCCTTCTATTTGTTCTTCATGAAGGTCTTGCAGCCCTCAGGGTCTTCAGAGCAAACCTGCTGTTTTGTTTAGCATGCACGTGACCTGATTTAACTCGCGAGAAGCCGCTGACTACAAGCAGGAGCTGGTCTGCTGCACGGCTTCTGCTCCGATGCCGCTGGTAGGCCAAGATCGTTGAAGTGCAGGAAAAAACAGCAAGAGTTTCCGATTAGACTCAGCAACCCAACTGAAAGGAGGGAGGGACACTCAGGAATCTGGCTGAGTGTCAGGAAAGAGCTTGAAATTGATATACATTCCATACCGTTGATGGTGGGCGGCAAACTTTTACTTCTCATCATACTGCTCTTCTCCGCAAAATTTCAGGTTTCCTTCACACCATCATTTTACTCTCGTATTTCACTGTGATCACAAAGGAGCATGTAAGCATTCAACACCAAGCATCTCCACTTATCTGGCAGATATGGAAAACATGGAGATCTAAGATCTAGAATGTGGTCAAGCCAGATAGGTGAGATAACAGGGTGGTCAAGATGACTTCTGAATTCCATTGTGAAAAGCACAGTAAATTCTGCTTATTTACGACTGGCTTACAGAAAACCTTCGAACCCCTGTTTGCGCTCTACACCTACGTAGGAGGACGAGCCTGAATCGCTCGATTTTGGCAGGCTCACGCTCGGACGCCTTTTGCCGAACATAAACATGAATTCGGAGAAGATAGATACATTTCACGGAAACGTTCTTCTTCACGTTCACCGTTCGCCCTCTTTGCTGCCGATCTCGTAAAAAACTATGGGCAGGGATGTAGCCGCAAGCGGCAGAACTGGATTTTCCGAGTCAGACTTTGTCAAACGGATGTTCTCGGGCGGAGGTCGCGAAAAAACTCTCGCTCGGGCATCGGGAGAACTTGGCCGAGAACATCCGAACCTTTCCGTGCGGACTTGCAGACGCGTCAAAGTGTAATCGAGGCGTCGCAAAAAAGCAGGGTGTACACGAGCATCAAAACAGGCTGCGCAAAAGTATCAGACGATGGTCATCGCTGCAGGCGCGTTCGCCGCGGCTGCCAGCAGAAATGTGAAATGCGATTATCTCAGAAGCAGAGGCTTTCCTTGCCGCTCACAGTACATCTGGCAGGTGTGTCGACCGGGAGACAATTAAAGGCTCGCGGCCGAGAACTTTCCTGTTTGCTCGTTGGAAGCCCGTCGGACCCATTATGCACCGAGTGTCATTATCTCGACATCGTTTTTTGGCAAAACCGACACGTAAACAAAATAATTAACCCCTGCGGGTTGCATCAACACAATTTCAATGGCAGGAAATCGCGCCCCTAGACAGTACAAACTGCAGCAAGTAGAAAGCTTTTGCTGGCTTTTATCTATAGGGCGGGTGAGAAAGTCAAAAGTTCACGGCTGGAGAACAAGAGGACAGGGCTGGCCGGCGCGGCAGAGGGGTCTCCTACAGGGTCCTTATCTTCCCTTTGTGCACGTAGCGTGGAGCAGGGCCCCAAACGCTGTAATAACGGAGTCCGTGACTAAATGCACAGTGCAAAAGCGTCTCAACGGTAATATGGTGCAATCAGCTCTGCTGGGTTGTTCACCACACCTTTCCAGGCGCCACCGGGAGCGCCGCGAAAACGGCACCCGGGCTGCACGACACACTTTCGGATGCGCGAAAACACGCATTCCGCACCGTGCTCGGATCACGCGGCCCTTCCGGAAAACCACGTTTCTTTCGCCGCGCTCGCAGTCGTCAGTGTCGGTTTAAGCTCCCAAACGATTAATGCTCCTCCGAGATTCCGAAATCTCCTTTGAAATATTCGGCCTTTTCTGGCACGCGGTGTCGCCCAATTTCCCACCGCACATGAAATGTTTCCATAATATAATGTGGGTAAAGAGTACAGGAAGGGGGTGCGGTGGGTTGGACCGGGTCCTGCTCACTGGTGGGTCTGGGGTTCGAGTCCCGCTGGGGGTGCCTTGTGATGGACTGGCGTCCCGTCCTGGGTGTGTTCCCTCCCCCTCCGGCTTTTCGCCCTGTGTTGCTGGGTTAGGCTCCGGCTCCCCGCGACCCCATATGGGACAAGCGGTTTCAGATGATGTGTGTGTGTGTGTGTGTGAGCGAGTACAGTGAAATGCAGTAAAACCTTTTATGGTACCGTGAAACCAGAAAGAAAAAAAACGCATTGTTTAAAGAGGTGTAAACGGATGTGAACAATATCTTGCCTGTAATTCATAGAGTCAGTTTTTACGGTTGCTTTTCCATGAGTTGGCAAAAGTCCAACCCCCTTGTGTTGGCCGTGCGTATCTATAGCAGAGCTTACAAAGGTGACCATTGTTCTTTGGAGAGAGAGAGAAAAAAAATGTGTAAATACTTTTCCTCCGTGCACTGACCAATCACATGCACACCTGGGATCGCTACTCCTACTCCGAGTTCTGCTGAGACCCTCCCTTCCCTTCCCTTCCCTTCCCTTCCCTTCCCTTCCCCTCCATCTTCAGTGAAGCAGGAAATACTTTCATATCCAACTGTCAGGGCTTAGTTTTGCAAAGCAGAAATTTGTGCCCTTATTCATTTAATCCTCATGTCTTTTTTTTTTTTACCAGGTTTATTGCATGCAGCTTTTAATCACTGAATTATTTCATTTTTTACAATCATTGTTTTTAATTGTTATGTTTAATTTTGTATTAGAGTTACATTGCTGTTTGGCTTTACATGAGTGATTTTACACACACGTTGTCTGAGACCACTGATCCCAAGCAGGGTCACGGCAAACCGGAGCCTAACCCGGCAACACAGGGCACAAGGCTGGAGGGGGAGGGGACACACCCAGGACGGGACTCCAGTCCATCACAAGGCACCCCGAGCGGGACTCGAACCCCAGACCCACCACACAGCAGGACCCAGTCAAACCCCTCTGCACCACCGCACCCCCCTAGTGATTCTACAATTTTCTTCAATTTGTTTAACTAAATAAAGTCATTAAAATTTTGTCTTCATACATCCAACAGGCACCAAAACACTAAAGGGGATTATGGAGGAAGCTCAAACCACGAAATGTTCAAATGAGCGCCAACATATTTATTTACGGACCAAAAACATAACGTGGAGTATACTGCACCTCTGCCATTAAATTGCAGCAGAAATTAATTAACATTCAAGCTAATGCCTTTTAGAAACATAATGATTTTTTTTTTATATAAATACATATTTTTATCTGGGGGCTCGATGGCACAGTGCCTGCTCTCTGGCGGGTCTAGGGTTCGAGTCCTGCTTCGGGTGCCTTGCAATAGACTGGCGTCCCGTCCTGGGTGTGTTCCCTCCCCCTCCAGCCTCGTACCCCGTGTCGCCAGGTTAGGCTCCGGCTCGCCACGACCGCTCGGGACCAGCGGTTTCAGCCAGTGTACGTACACCTTTTTATAGCTCTGCTTATTGCAGTTTTTGTAGCCGTGCTGGGAGTTGAAGATCTCGTGTACTCATTTACCATTTGCTTACTTTACTGCAAATGTACCTTGTCCTTCAGCTTGCAATCCCGCTTCCCCCAGGAGTGGTTAATCAGTACGAGAAAGTAGGGCTACGTGTCACAAACCGTCTCCTGTGACGCCTGGTCAACACAGAAAAGGGGGGGAGGGACGGAGAAAAAAATAGAAACTGGCTTATCAGAAACTGCCCTTCCTAATAAGGAGAAAGGCGAAACTATCAATCAAGTGATGTAAGACATGTGGAGTGGAGGGGGTTCGAGTGCGGGTTGTGTAACCAGCTGGTAGGCTGGAATTCTGCCGTTTCAGAGAATGCGTTTCGCTCGTAGGTCATAAAAAACCGAGAGGCACTCATACTCGGCGTTGACTCTAACTGTCCGTAGTGGTTCTCGGCCAACAAGTATGTCGAGTGTTTGCCAAAGTGTGTGTGTCAAAGTTCACCGCAGCCCCTCCCACCTGCAGCGAATCCTGCCTTTAGGTGCGTTAGGATGGTACCAAGGAATGTCATCAGGTGAGACTAATCCAAACGGAAATGTACCACCTGCTGCATATTTACATTTATTCATTTAGCAGCCACTTTCCTCCAAAGCGACTTCCAATGAACTCTATGTAGTGTTACTATCAGCCCACACACCTTATTCAGCAAGGTGACTTACACTGCTAGATACACTACTTACAATGGGTCACTCATCCATACATCAGTGGAACACATTCTCTGTCACTCACACATTATGGGGGAACCTGAACAGCATGTCTTTGGAGTGTGGGAGGAAACCAGAGCACCCGGAGGAAACCCCCACAGACACAAGAAGCACATGCAAACTCCACACAAACTAAGCAGGGATCGAACCCACGTCCTCTTGCACCACCCAGGCGCTGTGAGACAGCAGCGCTACTCGCTCTGCCACCGTGCTGCTTATAATATGAACACACAGACCCTGTTTTATTTAATATTTTCAGTTTTCACACCTTCACACACACACCTATGAACGTCGGCGAACAGATTGATGCGAAGAAAAGAGAAGGGATGTGAAACAAAGGTCTCTCGTGCTCCGAATGTTGAAATATTCTACATGCTTCAGTCTGTGTCATGACATCGAAAATATGAGATTCGTTTGTCTCAATGATAAGAATGTAGTATTTTTGGGGATGGGCATCTCTTAACTATGTGGCCAATTTGTCTTTCCCTTTTCGTCTCATTCAGGGTGCAGAACTTGTTCGGCTGGTTGCCCTGTAAACACACACACACACACACACCACACCACACCACACTCATCTCCACTAAAGCACACTTCAGATGACCTGTGCGAGTCTTTGTAAAACATCTAGCAGTAAATTCCTTCCATTTATGTGGGCGCCGGGATTTTGCCGTGAGAATTCGCTCGCGTTGCTTAATTCCCATACTGGACTGTCGGTGCATTAACAGAAAAATAAAAGTAAAGTCCCAAACATTGTTCTAAATGCTGCACGCACTGTTTTAAATGTCCTGAAAATGAAAGACAAGGCCAGACCGCGGCTGAGGCTTATTCCACGTAGACTATAAAACGCGAAAAATGCAACGTGAGAAAGAGAATCGGAAAAGTAAAAAAAAAAATTCTGATGAGTTACAGCCGATGCGCATTGGGGTGGAAAAAATAATCTTGTACTCGTGTAAAAATAAGTGACCTGCGCGAAAGGAACGATGCATATGCAAGAGTACGTTTAGCTGAGCGCACAACTTAGTGGGGTCAGGGCCTCATGTTACACTCATTCATTCCACAGGAGTTTGGCCCCGCCCCCTTTCCTCCTAAACCCCGCCCCTCCTGTTTGGAGTTTCAGCGGCCAGGGCTCTCAGCCTGTTTATCTCCGCCTGGCCGTGCTTACGGGCTCAGAGGAGGGAGCTCCGCCTGTTCTCAGTTGTCGGCTCCTGGAATTCAGAAATACGGGTTCCGCCTCCGCGGCGACGCAGTCCGCCGAGTCTTACCGCGGCGAATCCTGACTTCTCCCCCGACAGGTGCTGGGACGATGGCCGAATCCCTGTCCCCGGACCATTTCAGCTGCCCCCTCTGCGTGGGCATCCTGAGGGACCCCGTGGCCATTCCCTGCGGCCACAGCTTCTGCATGGACTGCATCAGCAACTACTGGAACGAGGCCGACTACACGGGCATCTACATTTGCCCGCAGTGCCAGATCACGTTCACGCAGAGGCCCGTGCTGCGACCCAACACCATGCTCACCAAGGTGGCGGAGAAGCTCAAGAGGTCCGGCCCCAGCCCGCCCGCCGCCAACAGTTACGCGGGGCCCACCGACGTCCCCTGCGACTTCTGCACCGGGAAAAAGTTCAAGGCCATCAAGTCGTGCCTCAACTGCCTGGCCTCGTACTGCGAGAAGCACCTGAGGCCCCACTACGAGTCGGCCACGTTCAAACGCCACAAACTGGTGGACGAGCTCGGCAACCTGGACCGCAAGATCTGCCCCCAGCACCAGAAGACCCTGGAGCTGTTCTGCCGCACGGACCAGATGTGCATCTGCGCCCTGTGCACCGTCAGCGAGCACAAGGGCCACGACATCGTCTCGGCGGAGGCCGAACGGAGCGAGAAGCAGGTAAGGGGCGTCCGTGCGCAAAGCCAGCCCTCGGGGTTCTCCTCTCTGTACCTGGAATTCTTCCTCGACCAGACAACCCCGCGAGTCCCGAAGGAACTCGTACCGCCTAGATCCACGGGAAATAGAAAAATCTCAACCAGAAATTGATTAATAACTCCTCAGATGCTTAAAGTGACACCAGCTCTGAAACGACACGTTGAATCTCGCTGCCTCACCCTCCCGTGTGCAATAAAACACCAGTAAAAAGTGTGGAACGAGTTTATAACACTGTAACGCGCGGCTTTTCAAGGGTGACTTTCGAAGGGGCGGTAAATTGTAAGAATAAGAATGAAAAGCGTGCCTGATATTACTTCATAAAGGTGCTCTAATGAAGAAAAAAAAATTTTTGGGAGTTATGGGAACATAAGGGATTTTTTTTAATAATGCGAACACATCTAAGGAGGGTTATTGTGGCTGGTTTTATAGAGGACTTGTACTTGTGTAGTATTCTGTCCAAAGCACGAGTTTGTGCGTACCTTGCACTTTGAGCCCTCTAAATGATGTCACCGGCTTCGGCAGATACTGGCGGCAAGGAGACGTGCGATCCTGCCGAGTCGCTGGGACGCTCGCCTTGTCCGGTGAACGAAATCCCCAGCAAAGTGTTAAAATGCCGCCAGGCCGCTGCGCCGTCCTCCTCGTTTCCGCCGATTCCGCGAAAGTGATCTCACTGGAACGTCTCTAAATTGATGTATTTAATTTTCAATTATAAGTCTGCTGTTTCACCGCAGCCGCTTTCACAAACCCATCATAAACCAAAAGCATGTGACTAGTGCAATATCCATACATGGCAGGCTGTTTTTCTCAGTTTAATACCGGGAGAGGCGTTTAGTGGACAGAAATTTTGCTTTTATGGTTTGTCTGAACTTTACAAAAAAGAAAAGGTGTGCTTTACTTTAGTAAATCTTTGCAGAGATTTACGTCTTCGCGGCCCATCTCGCACGCGCTCATCGGATTCCCAGAAGTCGCCGAGCTTATCTTAAGGAACGGCCTGGTGATCTCGGCTAACGGTGGAAGCGAACGCCCTTCTGGCTTCCAGGACTCAGTATGCGAGCACCTAGAAGCGAGGTCCGCAGCGGCCCACGTCGCATTCCTATCATGGCTGGGATTCCAGCTCTCGGGTGAGATAAAGCGGCCCTTTGCGAGCCGCCCTCTCCGAAGTCCGAGACTAACGCAATCGCCCAGTTCCCACCGAGAAAGCCCTCGAGCCCGATCCGGCGATGGGACCACGGCGCCGTTTCCTCAGCAAACCAAAGTGTGGAAACAATGCTTTCTCACGCTGCCGTTGGAACTCGACGTCCGGATTCACGCTGCGACGTGCCCCTTTTCTAATTGCGCTACAGCGTGTTTCCTTCTGTTCGCGGGAGGGGTTTCCTTTCGGGCCGACGGAAATCGAAGGAAAACAAAGAAACTAACAAAGGATGGAAAGGAACCCTTTATGCACCCTGTGAAAATACATTGGCAGCCAACGGTGCTTGGGAAACAGCGGCGAAAAAATGACACGCGTGTAAGAGACGAGAGCGTCACGTGATTTTAAAGACCGATTTACCGTATTTCTCCTACGTACAAAATGTAAGTAACATATAGGAATGTGTGGCCCCGACCTGGATGAGCGGTCCATGAAAATGGATGGAAATTTACAAATATGTATGAGAGCTCTGAACCCTTAGCAGAATGAAGTGGGCTGTGGTTCGGTGCCAATTAAACATTATTAATAAGTTGTTAATAATATGAGGACACAGTAATTAGAGAGGGGCAGCAAGTGCCGTAGCGGTTAGCGCCACTGCCGTTGGGCTTCAAGGACCCAGGTTTGAATCCCACCTCCTGCTGTGGTGCCAATGAGCAAGGTACTTAGCCTGAATTGCCTGGTAAAAATTACCCAGCTGGCTAAAGGGGTAAATCATAGTAAGCTGCTTTTTTGGGGGGGGTTGGCAGCATATAAATGTGAATTTTCTTTGAATTTAATTTATTTTAATTTTTTTTACATCGTTTTTGACTTGCAGCTCAAGTGCTAGTGATCACTGGGGGTTCGAGGACTTTCTTTTAAATGCCAGCGCTGTTTTTGACCTCTGCTTTGCCTGGATCGCCCTCAACAGAAACTGCTGGGAGTTTCGCAGACAGAAATCCGGCAGAAATGCCAGGAGAGGATGAAGGAGCTGGATGAGTTGAGAACAGCTGTAGACTCCCTCAAAGTAAGTGAGATCGGTGCAATGGGGAGCCTGAAAACTGCAAATTCCAGTCTCGGGACACAGACAGAAAATTCCTTAACATAGACTGTATAAATCAGTGCTAAAATTATAGGGGCTCGTGGAAAATCGTCCGTACTCCACAGGCTGATAGTGCATGAAATCTGAGCTCTCCAGTTCTTCACGACTGTACTATGTACAATATTCACATAAGTTTGGATCCAGAAACATTAAATACCAAAGATTTATCAAAGCAAATCAGAGCCATATGGTCCATATTTAATTTCAGGGAACCTTTTTCTGTTCATTTCCCTTTCCTGTCAGATATGTACAAGTACAAGTCACAGAAGAGAAGTAGCTTGCAGTGTAACACAGTCTCTGGAACACACAATTAGGGGTTGGACTAAGCGTTTGCAAGGAATTATGTATTAACTGTTTCCATGCGGGGTGGTACGCCAGAGCTCAGCCCAAAGGGCCATGGCTGAGAGCGAGAAGATGTTCCGAGAAATGATCAGCTCCATCGAGAGGATGCGCACCGAGGTCACCAAGCTCATCGGCATCAACGAGAAGGCGGCCTTCAGCCAGGCCGACAGCCTGGTGGAGCGACTGGAGCAGGAGATCGAGGAGCTGAAGAAGAAGGAGTCTGGACTGAAGCAGCTGTACAGCACAGAGGACCACATTCACTTCTTGCAGGTAAAAGGCTCCGGACAAAGGCCGATTCATTCGTACAGCTGGGAGTCATGAACCAAACCATATCATTAGTACAGCTGTGATGCTTTGAGGACACAATAATTACACTGTAGGAAGCCGCAGGGCCAGCAGGTGGCATAGTGGTTAGTGCTACTGCCTTTGGCCTTAAAGAACCCCGGTTGAAACCCCACCTCCTATTACAGGACCCTTGAGCGAAGTACCTACCATGAATTGCCCTAATAAAAAAAAGCCAGCTGTGTAAATGTACAAATGTTTAAACAATAGTCAATAGATTAACATTTAAAATGATTTAAGAAAAGCGTCAGATAAATGAATGCTTTAAGTGAAGTAGTGAAGGGCCAGGACTTAAAGCCTTAAGTCCATTCCATTCACACACACACACACACACACACATTGTCGGAAACCGCTTGTCCCATATGGGGTTGCGGGGAGCCGGAGCTGGAACCTAACCCGGCAACACAGGGCGTAAGGCTGGAGGGGGAGGGGACACACCCAGGACAGGACACCAGTCCATCGCAAGGCACCCCAAGAAGGACTCGAACCCCAGACCCACCGGAGAGCAGGCCCCGGTTTAACCCACTTTGCCCCATTCCATTCAGCTATTTAAATTTTGAGTCTATTTCCACGAAAGTGCCACTTAAACTAATAGCAATAACAACAATAATCACAGCAACGCTTCAATTTCACGTTTCACAAAAACAAAAAACATGCCCAGCTCAGCTATGATCGTCACTCTGGTCGAGGCCAAAATTAATTCCGACCTCTAAGCAGAAAAGCCTCTTGTGCTTCTTCTGGCGGCAGAACTTCAACTACCTATGCACCCCGACCGACGATGGCGTCATCCCACGGGTGACGGTGAACCCGGACTTCTCCTTCGCAGCCGCCAGGAAGGCCGTGGCCGAAATCAAGGAGCGCCTGGAGGAACTGGGCCGAGAAGAGCTGCTGAAGATATCGCGATCAGGTGGAGGACTGTTTCTGGCCTCGATTCCCCCCCATTCTCCGCGCAAGCCGCAGCATCCGCGAACGCCCGGCCAACCTTTGCAAGTGGTGTTTATATGTTGTTCTTTCCGCACAGTGAACGAGATCCCGGTTTACACGGTGGAGAACCGAACCAAAGAAAGATCCATTAAAGGTAAACCTTCGTTTGATGTTTATCTCACCGCTTTCGGAGTCATAACTTAATCTGGGCTGCAGCCGCGTTGAGTTGCACGGCTACGTCCGAGTCTTCAAAAGCAGCGCCAGACGGCTTTGCTTGCGTATTTATCATCCGAGAGATATTTGCATAGCGTGGTAACGCTACGGCAAAATATTTACGCGTTCTGCATAGCTTTGATTGCGCATCTCACTGGTGTTCTTCCTGCTGCTTTGACTCCAGCAAGAGAAGTAACAGTGGACAGCTCACCCCCCCCAGAGCCCAGGACCAGATCTGAGTTTCTGAAGTGTGAGTACGTCTTAGAAGTCTCTCATTTTATTATAATTCTTACATTTAATTGTTTAGCTGACATTTTTCTCCAAAGCGACTCAGAAGATTAAGGTTACAATTATGTATCCATCGATACAGCTTGGAAATTTTTACCGGAGGAAATTTTGGGGTCAGTACCTTGCTCAAAGGTGCTAAAGCTGGAGGTGGGAATCAAACCTGCAACCCTTTGGAGCAAAGGGAGTAGCTCTAGCCACTACGCTACCAGCTGTCCCGCATCATTATTATTACTATTATTATTATCATTATAAAAATATATAAGTTTAATATGTCCGTTGTAGGACATAAACTTGTAAATCAGTTCCTCGATATTGGAAATAAAGATTAAGCAAATGAATGAGACAAATCATGAAGGATAAAATGATCAGTCCAGAATAATTTCATTAAAGGGAGAATTTTTCTATCTTGTATCCCTTTTCCTATATCATTTTTATATACCTCCTCTCCGTCCAGACTTCTGTCAGCTCCGCTTGGACCCAAACACCGCATACAAAGAGCTCTACATATCTGAGGGCAACAGGAAGGTCATTCGAACCCGAGACCTGCAGCCGTATTCGGACAACCCGGAGAGGTTCGACAGCTTCGCGCAGGTGCTCTGCAGGGAGGCCCTGTCCGGGGGCCGCTACTACTGGGAGATCGAGTGGAGCGGGGAGTTCTCGGTCGGAGTCGCCTACAGGGGGATCAGCCGGAAAGGGAAGGGTTCCCTCTGCCTGCTCGGCTACAATAAGAAGTCCTGGAGCCTGCTGTGCTCCGACTCCGGCTACTCGGCCTGGCACAACCGGGTGGACAAGGCCGTAAATGGCCCTCACTCTCCCCGGATCGGCGTCTACCTGGACCATTCGGCCGGGACGGTGTCCTTCTACAGCATCGGGGAGACGATGACCCTCCTGTACAGGTTCGAGACCACCTTCACAGAGCCCCTCTATCCCGGATTCGGAGTGGGCACCTCTGTGAAGATCTGTCAGCTAAAATGAACAAAAAATAAACATATATTACACGTAGATATGAAGACAAAGCCTTTAAAATATACCGTCTCCCTTTTTCACCTTTATTGTGTGCTGCAGTTGTTTTGTTTTTCAATAAACATTAGAGTACATTTGCCTGGATGCTCTACAATTGACCTTATTATTTTAAAGTAAAAGATAAAAAGTCAAAACTGTCAACACCTTTCTCACAACAGTATTTTTGTGTCAAGCGTATTGTTACTTTGTTTCTTATTTTTGTATAATAAACTGCTCAGCAAAGGAAATGCGGTTCTATGCCCATAACAGGAAAACAGTCGAAATTGTACTTTAATGGAAAATCTTGATCTTCTGTATACATTTTTACAGAGCTATAAAACTTTGTCACTAAATGAAAATTTCCTCCCCCTGTTTTCAACGTGATTTTTCCTGTAATTCTGAATTAATCTGATGAACAAGACACCTGTTAATTTCAGAATCACCATTCGGCGTACATAAACACGTTTGTTTAGACAGTAATTTAACTTGCATTGTATGATAAAGTTGTAAAATGACAACTGGGAAAATCTAAAGCGTTTCATTTTGTACTTTTTTATTACCAAATAAAAGGAAACGGATCACATATAATATCGACTTTGATGATCACTTCATCTCACCATTCAGTCAACATTTTTCCATTTAAAAATATGATCGATACGTTACTGGTATATCTGTTACACGCTAATATTTTACTTGTCCTTAAGCAGACGTAAGTATTCTAATATGTGCATTCTATTTACATTCATTTTACAAACACCCATTTCTCACAAAACAGGGTTACTGAGGGTAATTTTTTTTTTTTTTCCCCCCAAAAAGAAAAAAAAATCAACATTTTAGGTAATTTCTCTTTTTTTTGGTGGGGGGGGCTTGAATTCCATTTTTTTATGCAAAAAATTCTGTTCTTTTATGAAAAATATGTCAACTAGAGTTAATTACAAAACATAATAAAAGGTTTTTCGCAACAAAACATTATTAAACTTATATTTATTACAGGGTACCCCGGAAGGACATTTTCAATGATTTGCCTCAAGAATTTATACAGTATGACATAAACACAAGATCAGTGCCTCTGTCTTTCCCTCTAAAAAGGCGGGAAACATGAGAACTATTAAAGCCAGGAGAACAGGCCGACATGTTAAACAAACCCCTCCAACAAACAATGGTGTAAAGCGCTTCATTCACCGACTCGGTGTTACATTCAAACTCTTCCGACGGGCTCTTTCCGGTAGGTTTTCTTTTTTCCTACAACATTGCATTTACATTTATTCATTTAGCAGACGCTTTTCTCCAAAGCCACGTACATCTCGTAGAAAATACAATATGTACATTACATTAGCAGAGAGAGATACGTAGATGCAGACGCGTGACTTTGAAGTTAAATTTGTTATTTTCCCAGTGATACAAATCATTCATGTACATCACATGATTAGCTGCATACATTTTTAAAATTCTGCATTCTTGGTTTCCATAAAATTATTATAAAAACAGTCAAAACCCCGTGAGACTATTTTTGCTTTGTTTAAATTGAAAATAACGTTTCGGTTTCTTCAGCTGTTCGCGGCACACTGAACAGGCGAATCTGCGGCGTTGAAACAGGCGTTAGATGCGCTTTTGCGGAAAGCGCCTAGAGACGCCTTGGTTACCGCGGCAGCGCTGCGCGCTCCTTTCGGCTCCGCACCCGCACTCGGTAAATTCGCTTTTCCGTCGCGATGCGATCACTGTCAACGTAATCCGCACAAGTCCAAAATGCTGAAAGCAAAAATACTCGTAATTGGACCAAGCGAGGTAAGGCATGGTTGAGTAAAACGCAAGAGTGGCGGAATTCAATTGGAGTTAAAAAAAAAAAAAAAGTTGAGCGGATCGCGCGCCGCCGGCTAACTTTTATTTTTTTCTCACTTCACTCTGCCAGAGCGGTAAGACGGTGCTGTCAAACTTCCTCTCGGACACCGTGGAGACGATCGGAGGCGAATACTACCCCACGCAGGGGGTCAGGTACGCACCGCGGACGAAGCAGGGAACCCACTTAACGTGAACGCGCGCGCGGGACCCGGCGCTGCCAAACGCGCAGTGTGTGTCGCCCACCGACCGCGTTTCTCCTTTAGCCGCCGTGTTCACGAGCGAATGAGTAATCGTGAGCGATTTTACTACAGTGACATTTCCGTAAAAGGCTCGTCGCACGTGGACAGTGCGCTCCTCGACATACGTCCTTTCGCAGATCAGACCGACGCGCTTCCACTCAAAAGCCTTTCCGTGCTCTTCTTATAGTTGTGTGTGTGTGTCTGTGCATTTCCCACATTTTAGACTGTTTGGATTGCTGAAATGTCCCGAGTACATTTTTGTTGCAACTGGACTGATACAATGTTCATAAATGACTGTTATTGACACTTTGCGCCGGGTGTCCAAACGGCGCAGGTTGTGCGTTCAGATCCCTGTGTGTGTAGCACATTCCAGGTACAGCTTTACTAAAACCTGGACCATTCAAAAGTTTGAGTTCACTTACTTGAATCTGCCCCACCCCCAACATAAATACTATGTTTCTGTAAATACTTAGAAGGAAAATTGTCTCTAAACCTTAAATATACTGGTGCAATGAACATTGGTTCATATGGTGGAAAGTAACAAAGTTAACTCGACTGAAGAATCACACATCTGCAACTATGTCTCCCTTTCTCATAATGTAATGTACAAATTGTATTTTTCTGAGATGTATGTCGCTTTGGAGAAAAGCATCTGCTAAATGAATAAATGTAAAAGTAATGTAAGTATCTCCAAATATCCACCTTCTTCCTTAGTAACAGTTAGAGCAACAAGCCTGGTGCACCAGGTTGAGACCAGGTATGAGGTGACACAGGGTGCACTTTTCAGTTTTTATTAAGAATCCAAAAAAAAAAAACACACAAATTACAAATATTGAGACACTTTTGTCATCAGCAGCATCCATGCTCTTCCACCTCTTTAGTAAAACAAACTTCTGTCCTCTGATAGTCCTATTATGACCGCACTTGCGTTGTTTCATTTGACTGATGCGTTTCTCCTAAGCAACTTACACTATTTCCTTCAATTATTTACCCATTTATACAGCTGGGTCATTTTACTGGAGTAATTTAGGGTTAGTACCTTGCTCAAGGCTACTGCAGCTGGAGCCAAGATTCAAACCTGCAGTCGCAGCCTTTGGGTCCAAAGGCAGCAGCTGTAACCACTATGCTAACAGCTGTTCCTTAATGGGTAACCAGTAATTCCAGGGGTGGGCGTGGTCGCGGTCGCACGCAAGCGTGCCATAATGTCTCAGCAGGCGTACTCACTTCTGACTGATACTGCATGCTAATGTTTCCCTAGGATTCTGGAATTTGAATCGCAGACTTTGGACGGAAGCGTGAAAAACGGTACCTGCGAAGTGGAGCTCTGGGATTGCGCCGGGGACTTTAAGTAAGGACGGCGCCGCGCTGTAGCCGACGTCGGGCCCGGCGCGCACTCCTTCGTCCGGCCGGCATCTCCTCTTTTCGTGACGAACGTCTAGATTATTTCTCTCATTTATTGTGCTGCATTAAAAATGAATCGGTTTCTCGATAATGGCGATGGGCTGGCATCCCCCCATCCGGGGTGTGTGTTGAGTAGCCTAGTGCGCTGCGCTTCCAGGATAGGCTCTGGATCACCATGACCCAGACTTAGACAAGTGAGAGGAAACTCTCAGTAATATTTTCTAGGGCCTGTTGCACTTGTAGTGTTGTTTACTGAGTTCTCCTCATCCCTCCTGACGCGATCTGAAGGTTCGAGTCCTGCTGGCCGGCCTTGATGAGGGACTCCAGCGGGGCCGTAATCGTATTTAATCCAGACGTGCCCAGCCACCTGAAGGAAATAGAGACGTGGCACTCCTCGTTCGTTTCCTCGCAGGGACTGCAGGACAGCCAGTGTCTGCTCATTGCCCACCGCAAACCGGGGAGTGGGACCGACGGTGGACGACCAGCATTAGGTGATTAAAACATGGTCTTTTTCAACGACTTTACCCTGATGGACCTGTATTTTCAGACTGGATTTCATACTTTGCTGTCTTCAGCAGGCCTTCTTTGATAAGAGGCTCTGCCCATTATAGCGGTGGTATTCTAGGTCTTCTCGTGATGCTCCTCAGATACCAGTTAGTGACCCTCAGTGCCTGTGCGCCTTCGTTGGAACTGATTTTTCCTCCAGTTCGAGGTTTTTTGGAGACTCAGTAACGAGGCACAGTAAAGCTGAGAGTGTTGGTTTAGGACAGTTCTTGCCGGATGCTGTCCATCGCACGTGCACAGCTGCACGTTTCTCCTGTGTCTTTTCAAACACCTCACCGCAATTGTAGCTCCTTGTGCAAGGCCTTCCACAGTCACCTTCACACACAAACACAAACGCACTGGCTGAACCCGCTTGTCCCGAGTCGGGTCGCAGTGAATCAGAGCCTAACCTGGCAACAGAGGGTGCAGGGCTGGAGGGGGAGGGGACACACCCAGGATGGGACGCCAGTCCGTCGCAAGGCGCCCCAAGCGGGACTCAAACCCCAGAGCCACCAGAGAGCAGGACCCGGCCCAACCCCCCCGCACACCCCCGGTCACCTTCACCCAATCCAAATTAAGAGAAACTTTACAAATAACACAAGTACTGTCTTCCAGAAACTTCTACAATAAGCCATATCATCGTCATCTAAGAATAATATACTGTAATGAGGAAATAATAATATAATAATAGGAATATATTATGAGTAAATAATCAAAAGTGAAAGTAAATCATATAAGTAGTACTATAATTAAAAGAATAAAAAATGAGTACCCTCCAACACTTAATTCCCACTGTGACCCGCCCTTCTCTTTTTTACTCATGTAGTGATTGATTCCATGACATATGACCTTTTTTATTCCCCAGGAGAGTCCAACATGGTTCATTTTGTTAACATGACACATTCTTCTTTCTGTTGCACTCTGGGTGGTGGTGCTGAGAACTTTTTTCATCAGATGATGTGGTGTACCATGTTTCACGCCCATAGGTTACAGTGGGAGGCAGGGGGGGGGTGTGTGACTGTTTGGCTTTTCTGCAGATAGATGTGGCTCATGTTTTAATGTCTCGTTTCTTGTGCATTTAATCCAAGCTGCTCTTTCACTTCTGCCAGTTTTCTTACTGATGTCGTAATTCATTTTAGGTGACCCGGCTATACATGTTCATCCACTTTTTGATGTCATTGTTTCAGTATGTACTGTACACCCCACATAGTCCATTTCTCATTCGTTTTTTTTTCCCCCCCGAGTGCATTTCTTCCCAATTTTCCCATAATTTAGCTGATTTATTTAAAGACTGTTAAATGTTTATTACTTCTCATTGTCAAAATGTGTGACGCTGATCCAGACATCTAAACTAACGGCTGTTACTGCTGCCAGAATCTTCTAGATATTGACTTGGAACGGCTGAACACTCGACCTCTCAGTTATTTTTTTGTATATAATTTATCCAGAATTGAATTGTAGAACTGTGTGTTCACTTTGACATTAAAGAGGGTCTTTCGATTCATACAAAAAGCCTAATGAAATCCTTTATTTGCTGCTGTACCCTTAACCAAGGTACTTGCAATGAACTGCTCCAGTAAAAGTTCCCCATGTGTGTAAATGGAGTAAATAACTGTACGTAGCCTAACATTGTAATTCACTTTGGAGAAAAGTGTGAGATAAATGTAGATGTAAAACCATAAAAATGAAAAAGTCAGAGGGGAGTGGATACATTTTATAGTTACTCTGGCACTGTCACTTAGTATTTTGGTCAGTTCATCGTTGCGGTACGGTGCGTTACATTGATTTTTTTTTTTTTCTCTTGTGCGTACATAGCATCACAGTTTAACAAACTGCCCCTCGTTCACTCCACCCTGGAAGAGGACCCGGAGCAAGTGAGGCAAGAGTTCCGGAAGTACCTGGGATCCGTCACCAAGACGCTGTCAGAAAGCCGTGAGCGGGAGGAGATGTCAATCATTGCTTAGAACTGAAGGACAGAATCACTGAGGCTTTTCAGACTTGAGATTAGTCTGGGAACAAAGGAATATAGTTCAGTCTTATAGTTCATTAAACATGATCAATTATATCAGAATCTAAAATGGCACTTTGTATCAATTTGGAGAAAGGTCAGCTATTATGTGAACTATGTTGAATTTTGCATGTAAATAAACATTTTCGAATGGGAAAGGATGCAGGATGGAGTCATTATTTTGATACTCAAAAATGACAATATGGCAACCTTATGAAATTATTTACATATTTAACAGATGCTTTTCTCCAAAGCAACTTCCAATGAACTGTATGTAGTATTATCAGCCCACACACATTCACCAAGGTGATTTACAGTGCTAGATACACTAATTACAATGGGTCACTCATCCATACATCAGTGGAACACACACACACACACACACACACACAATGGGTGAACCTGAAATGCAACATGCAGCTGAGGTCTGGCCCCTAAAGATTTACACACATGTGGCTGACACGAAACCATAGCAGGACTATGGTAACTGTGTCAATAGTTGTAGTATTTACACATCCATGGGTTAATATTTTCTGATGTTGATTTTAAAATTTACTGCCATCTTTGTCTCTTTCCCCTAAGAAGGAATTTAAAATAAATTTATCTTCAGTCACCAAGGACCACATCTATGAAAAGACAGATCCACCATGTTTAAAAATGCCCAGGTCTAACTTCTCTTTCATCAAAGGCGGCATAATATTCAATGATAGTATATAAGTTCAATATTAATATACAGTATTTAAATATTACCCCAAAAATATGGATTACTTTGAATGTTTTATTAAGAGACAAGGTATAAATGATTGTAACAACAGACAGGTGTTTAAGAAAAATAGAGTAGATCACCACTTCATGGACGCCAGTGAAACAGTACATGAAGACGTATGTGAAAGGACAGAGTCACAAATCAGAAATGATCCAGGCTGCCATTTTTAGTTCGGATTCCTTTCATCAAGCCTTTCAGGGTCTTCACAGTCTGGGTCATAAAGGCGAAGCTGTCCTGGACGCCACCCGTGCCTTCCTGCGTCCAGGCGGCTCGTAGCTCTCCGATCCACTTTAGCACACCGTCGAGTTCCTCCTGGACCTCTTCCTGCTCCTTCAGTTCTGCCAGGATGGCCTGTCGGGCACACACCTCCGCTTGGTAGGCCTGCTCCAACCGGGCGAGCTCAGCCTCCAGCTTTAGCAGCTGCTCCGCACCTTGGGGATGCTTGCTGTGCGGCTGATCCTCCGGCAGCAGGACGTGAGAGGGAACGGAGAGCACGTTATCCAGCAGCAGGGCCTCCATGCGGTTCGAGAGGCGCCGCACGCGCTCCTGCAGGAACTTGTGCAGCTTCTGAGTGCACTCCCGGGCCTGGTGGCTCAGCTCGTCCTCGGGCCCCGCGCCCGCGAGCTTCCTCACAAACACGGCCTCCACCGCCAACAAGATGTCATGCAGGCAGTCCTGGAAGGCGCTGTACACCCTGAGCATGCAGGTCTGGGGTGTGAATCCAAAGAACTGGGCCTCATACAGCTTGAGAGACTCAGGAGACAGCGGCTCCACTAGGGTGAAGAGGGAAAGGAAGAGGGAAAGGAGGTACATGAGTCACTTCATCCATCCATCCATCCATCCATCCATCCATCCATCCATAACCAAACACTCTTCCAGTGCAGGGTCACGTGGTCCAGAGCCTATCCTGAAGGTACTAGTATCATGAGTCAGCCTATCACAGAGCGATCATCTCACTCACACACACACACACACACACACACAGAGCAATTTGAGTCACCAATAAACACCTGACTAGGAAAGCCGGGTTCAAGCCCACAAACCAGGATCTGAGGGTCAAAAGCTACCCGCTGCGCCACCGTACCGTACGTACCGCAATTGTCAAATCAAATCAAGCTTTATAATTGTCATATCATCGTCAACACAACATATAGAGAAGAGTGAAAATCTTTAGTGCAGATTTTTGTTACAGATTTAATCAAAATAAAAGCGTAATGTATCCAGTGTCTAGTGTGAAGTCTGGCGATACGCAATACAAGTGTGACACTGTCACGTCATTATGCAAATTAGTTATATATAGTTTTATATAAATATGCACACATTAGTTAATTAGGTCCAGTATTGTCGACTCCATGAGGAGTTTTTAAAACTACTACAACGCGCCTTGCGTCGCGACCGACCGACCGACTGTCTGTCTACACTTTAGCAACGAAACACAGCCGTACCTTGGTTCCCGCTCTCCGCCATATTCCGTGTTTCCCGCGCGAGCCCAAGGGGGAGGGCTTTCTCTCAAAGTCCCCGCCCACCGTCTCGACGTCACAGTAAAGTGACCAATCACAATGACGTAAACAGCGACGGAGTGCCGCTCGAGACAATGGGAATGAAAGGGGTAAGTTTAAAGTATTCCTTAGTTCAGCTTTGTTATAAACGTTACCAATTTAAAAATATTTAGTATCTATTTTATCTAAATTTTTGTCTGCTACATAGAGTAGTAGTTGTTGGTTTACGAGATTTTTAAAATTGGTATATTCTAAATGTAATATATATATATACATAATTGAAACATTCTATTGTTAATACGTATATTATTAATATTTCCCATTGTACCACGCCGTTTTTTGCGATTGGTCACCGGAGCCTCGTCAACCAATCAGACAACGCCATACCTGCCGCGGAGGGAACTGACCTTATGATTGACAGTCCAGCGGATTAATCAGGAAAGGGTATAAAACTAACCAAACGAATGAGCGCTCGAGGGCTCTATTTCCTGATGCTCTCTGTCACGCCTTGTGATGACGTGTCCAGAAAGTCCCGGAAGCGCACAGTCAATTCCAAAATGGCTTACCAGACGTTCCAACAGGAGTACTTACAGATTCCTGTTGTGACTAGGGCGTACACCACCGCTTGCGTTCTCACAACAGCCGCAGTGGTAAGTTAACCGCAGTGTGTTTTTGTCTGCCTTTCACCCTCGCGCAAGTTTTTTGGTTTTATTATTGAAAATTAATGGTATCGCTTGGTAGCAATCGTGTAACACACAGCTGACTGTCACACAGAGTCACTCACGTAAGTAAAATATACGTTCACTGATTGTACATCGTTTTTTGGGATTATGAAGTGGAATTCATTATGTATTGGACAGTGTTTTCAAGGCTTGTGTTAAGAGTGATTTTTAGTGCTACCTCTCCATCAGTGATCACCTCAGCCAAATGAGTGAGTGGTGTGTGTGTGTGAGAGTGAGACGTGTTTGCTACTTTCTTCACGTTAGTTGCACTAGTTTTGTTTGTGACTCCTTAACTTTCACATATTTACCGCCCTTATATACTTATGGGCAGCAGGTGGCGTAGTGGTAAGGGCTTTCACGTGAAGGTTTTTGATTCTCACACCCTTCCTCCAGCTCCTGCTGTAGTACCCATGTTGAAGCTAGTTTACTCTGATTTTAAGCAGTACAAGACCCACCTAGCAGTGTAACTGGGTAGATCAGTATTCAGGAGATTAATATTCTAAGGGCAGATTAGCAGAATGTGATATTTCAGTTTGCCTTAGTTGTGCTCCAGCTGTAGTACCTTTTGAGCAAGTGATTTACCCTGAATTACTCCAGTAAAATTCCTCAGCTGTAAGTATGCAAGTAATTGTTGGTGGATTAACACTGTAAGTCACTTTGGAGAAACTGCTGCGTGGGGGTACATGTGATGTGTTCATTCGGTATCCTGAACGTGTTGCCTATATTCTTTCTCCAGCAATTAGAGCTCATCACACCTTTCCAGCTGTATTTCAACCCAGATTTGATACTGAACAATTATCAGGTGAGCCGCATTGGAGCGATCGTTCGTAAAACATCGTGCTGACATTCCAGAGCGCTTACTCTTGCCCTTATTCTCAACAGGTATGGCGGCTGGTGACCAATTTTCTGTTCTTCGGTCCAGTTGGATTCAATTTTCTTTTCAACATGATTTTTTTGTATCCTTTTTAATATATGCTCTCCATGTGTGTGGTTTTTTTTTTTAATTATAAAGACAGCCTTCTGAAAAACTGTTCATTGTAATAGTATATTTGACACTGTTTATCATCCTCATTATTTCCTGCTTTTAGAGGGATTCCTTAACCACAAGCCCACAGGTATCGATACTGTCGGATGCTGGAGGAGGGCTCTTTCAGAGGTCGCACTGCTGATTTTGTCTTCATGTTCCTTTTCGGTGGCCTTCTCATGACCGTATCCTTTTACACCATTGTCTACATAGTCGTCTTAAAAAATAACTTTTTACAAGAAAAAGTTTTTGGATCCCTTTGGAATTACCTGAATTTCTGCATTAGTTATAAAATGTGGTCTGCTGTTCAAGTAAGTCACAGTAATAGCCAATGTGCTTAAACTGACAACATGCAATTGTACTTTTTGGAAATATCGAAAACGGTGTTTTCCACGGTTTTTCCTGCTTGGACTAGAAATATGTGAACCCTTAGTGAGTGATCTTCTTTAGCAACAATAACCTCCATCCTGTAGCTGCTATCAGACTTGCACAATGGTTAGGAGGAATTTTAAATAACTTCTCTCAACTAATTTCTTTGATATTTCATGGATTCCTTGCATGAACAGCTCTCGTCATGTTATGCCACAGCATCGTAATAAGGTTGAGATCTGGAGTCTTGACAATTCCAAAATACCATTTTTCTTCTTTTAGTCATTCTATTGATTTATTCCTGTTTTTCAGGTCACTGTTTTGTTGCATCACCCAGCTTCTCTTATGCTTCAGTTGATGGAGCACTTGCCTGACATTCTGATGTAAAACTTCTTGATACGATTTTCAGTTTATAGTCCCTTCTGTGACTGCAAGCTGTGCAGGCCCTGAGGCTGCAAAGTGGCCCCAAGCCATGATTCCCCCTCTACCATATTTGACAGCTACAATGAGGTTTTGGTATTGCTGAGCAGTTGTTCTCCCCCCCCCTCGCTTGTCTTCACAGAATGGTGTCCCAGAAGTGAAGTGCTGTAGAACATCCAACTGGTCTTTTGCAAACTTCAGACGTGCAGCAATTTTTTTTTGTGTTCTTATAGTGAACAAATGATTAGAGATATTGGCAAGTTCTAGCAATTTGTGCAGGTTCTTTGCTTTTTCCCTACAATTGTGTTTTTTGCTTCTTTTCTCAGGTGTACTCTTGCCATTATCTTTGCAGGGCGCCTACTCAGAGTGGAATCAGTACTGGATTTCTACCTGTTCATATGAAATGTCTTTTGATTTGTGCCTGCCACATGTGACCATATCATTCTTCAGAAGAGTAGTCAGTAACCAAGCTCTGTCATTTTTATAAGCTCAAACCACATATTTCTTGAATAATTAATGCAGAAATTCAGGTCACTCAGAAGGTTCACAAACCTCCCCCCCCCCCCCCAAACTGTAAATTAACAGTATGCATACAAGTTTCAGAAAATTCTGTGACTTTGTGTCCAGATACCTTTGTTTTGATTTGTTTACTAATGTGTTACCTAAGCTGTGACATTTTTTTCATTGTTGGTGAACCCTGCAAAGTTTTTTTTAAATATAAAAAAGGTCTCTTGAGACTTGATCAAATACATTTAGTGTGCTTCCTTTTGAATCCTGTATTTCAGCTGAACATGGTGATCTCCAGTCCAGATGTTTTTTGCCTTTACAGCAGCTCAGATTTTTGGCACCTTTGTGAGTCTGGTTTTTCTGGGCCAGGCGTTTACCATCATGCTGGTGTACGTCTGGAGCAGGCGGAACCCCAATGTACGGATGAATTTCTTTGGCCTTCTTAACTTCCAAGCACCCTTCCTGCCCTGGGTCCTCATGGGCTTCTCCCTGCTGCTCGGTAACTCCATTATTGTGGACTTACTAGGTATGGTTCACCACAAGTTTTTCTTAATATTGGAATGTTTCCTGCAAAACTGTTTCACAGAATAGCTTGATGAGAATGTTCCGCACTTTCTTGTCCTTAAGGTATTGCTGTAGGACATGTCTACTTCTTCCTAGAGGATGTGTTTCCAAACCAGCCTGGGGGTGGCAGATGGCTGAAGACTCCTACTATTCTGTAAGTCAGCTTTTTTGCTGTTTCAAAGTAGTTTTTTATTTTTAAAGAAATGGAGAGTTTATTTTTAAAGATTAAGACCTTATTTGATGCATCAGTTGAAACAGCTTGAGATATTAAAGTTTGTTCGTAACAGGCTTCTGTCTTTGTCACACAGGAAGATGCTGTTTGACAGTCCAGAACAGGATGCAAATTACAACCCCCTCCCAGAGGATCGTCCAGGGGGTTTTGGTTGGGGTGAAGGTCAGCGTCTGGGGGGGTAACAGGACCTCCCTTTTTTTGGATGTTTTGGACAATACCTTCTGAGAGATACAAAAAGACTTTTTTTCTTTTTCCATGCATTTCTCTCATTCTGGATAAAGAGTGCAAAACTGTTCTGTGTACCAGCAAGAAAGTTGCGCTTTGTCTGTGTTTTGAGGCATGCGTCTCCGTGAAACTTTTGACCACACTGTTCAAATAGGGAGACTGTTGCTAAAGACGAGTACGAAAAAGGGCCGAACAACTCCTGAGTTCATTCTGGAATGAACCGTTGATAAAACTCAATACTGAGCTTTTTTAAATGCTGACATGAAATTAATAATACTGCTCTGACTAAGCAGAGGGTGGGTATACATTCAGATCTTGAGTCTTTTATGATTTTACTTTTTTCTTTTTTGCAAGAAGTATGTAAATATATAAATGATCGTGCTCTGTGTCATTCTGCGGTGATTTTTGGAAATTTCATGCAGAGTATGGTGTCTCAAGTCTATGTTTTAAAACTTACACAAAGAGTATCATAAATTGTTCCAATGAGTATCAGTAGAATTCCATTTCGATACAGACTTTCAGAGCTGCTTCAAAGGTAACAATGTGGTTTGGTCTGGTTTAAGTTTCAGTGTTTCAACAAAATTAAATTCACTTGGAGGAAATAGAAATATATACTTGGAGATATGCATTAGTGTTTTTCTGTGCTTAATTTCATCAGAATTGATGCAAGCAAGCCAGGTTAAGATGCAATGTTAATTTTTAGTTTTTCCTAATTGGATAAACTAGGATGCTCAAAGTGTACTTTTAAAGCACAGTACGTTTTGTGCAACACGTAGTCGCTGTACCCAAGGGTCCTGTCAGCATATTGCTTCGTGAAGAACTGATGGTTTAAGGAAGTTTTCAAAGATACTTCCTGTCCAACAGAGGAAGTCTTTGCAAACATTACACTAACCTAGTGTTCATGGCAACGTAAATATAACATACGAAGTCTTAATCTGAATTTAGGGAGAGAAAATATTCAGTGTTTTAGCTTGTGTATATATGCATAGCTGCACAAATAAGGTTTTACAGTATACATTAGAAATTACTGTAATTCTTATTTACCAATACTATACATTGTTCTAACAAGTTCATTTGTAAAAAATTTCTTTTAAGATCTCACTAAGCATTTAAATATAGTCACTACAGCTAAGATTCAGTGTTTTGTATTAAATATAACTGAGGGATGTGATGAGGTTCACCAACACTTAACAAAATATCCAATACAGGAAAATGAGACTCTGAAGTTATAGTAATATCTAAGCATATGGTTTTATGACTGTGTACGAGGAAAAAGTTAAAATGCTTTTAAGTGCTGAGGGAGTGGTACTGAATTGATTAAGCAGTGGACTGTGTCTAAAGGACCAGACTTCGTCCATCCTTGCGAGGTCCGAGCCCTGCTTTTCTGCATCGGAAGCTTGCAAGCTTATACCACATCATCGTAGTCTTCGCTTTCATATGCGGGTGAAATCACATCATCGTACGAATCCATAGAGGTGGTATCGTGGGCCAGGGATGTAGTCATGGACTGTGGAGTCTCTTTCTGCTTGTATGGGGGCGGTGGTGTCTTCTCGTCCACTTTTATGTAGTCTGGCACGCTTGAAATGTCTTCATAGCTGGCAGAAGCTGCCACAGGAATGCAAGATGTACCCCAGAGGACACAATGAACAGAGAGCAGTATTTTTAAATCTTGACAGTGACAGCATCTGTCACTTTATTAGCAAACAATATCGTTTTCATTTTCTAGGATAGAGTAATTAAGAAGATAGATGAAGGCTTAGCATTCAGATACTAACCAGGGGATGATGGGGCAGCAATATTCCTTGGTGGAAGGGGAGGCAGTTGTTCTTCAAGATGTTTTGGATGGTATTGGCTGTTCCTGATTAAGTGGATCACAGGAGGTTAATCCCTATAGAAATTCCATGTGGTAAAACATAGCATGTGCACGTCATGAATGTCTTTAATTTGGGTTTATGCTACGGGATTTTATGCTTTGCAGAATGATTGTAGGGGTTCCATGAAATGGAGCAAATATGACTGCCTAAACTTTGCCGAGTTGACACAGTGTAAACATGTAAAGTTATATCTAAGGTCAGTTTAAACATAAGGGTCATAGTCATTTGCTTTTAGAAATCCGATTCTGTTCTGGGCACTGAAGCTTTTTGCTAGGACTGTAAGTTATACTTACTGGGTATAAAATTGAGGTTTTGAATTTTGGAAAGTATTTTTGTATTGAGCTGCTGTAAACACAAAAACAGAGAATTTGTAGAGTTTAAACAGACAAATAGCATTTTGTAGCACAGTACTGTTAGGACAATATGATACTTCCACAGTCCACATTTATTCATTTAGCTGATGTTTTTCTCTAAAGCAACTTAAGATGTTCAACTACTTACAATTATTTACCCATTCATACAACTGGGTAATTTTTACTGCAGTAATTTTAGGCCAAGTACATTGCTGAAGGGTTCACAAGCAGGATTAATTCCAGGAACTTTTCATCTAAAGGCAGCAGCTCCATCCATTATGCTATCAGCTGCCTCAGTTATTCATAAAATAGTTGGAAATGGAATTTATATGCCACTTCACAGGGAGATTTGAAATATCAGTTCAAAATATTGGCTCTGAAACTGCAGTGAATAATTTTTATAATTTCTAATAACTTTATACTGTAAATGCAAATCTTTGGAATGGTTTTTCAGCATTAGACATTAATTTGGATTTAACCTTTCCTTTTCAGCACAACGCATGGCCTACTGCAAGGTTTTATACCAGTGTATTACTGGGAATTACCTCTCTTGGAGATGCACTTGTTGATGAGGAGAAATATAAGGCCTATGACCAGTGAGACCAGCACCATTCCAATTACCAGGAACAGCCAGAAGTTTTCCCGCAACGGCACCATCTACAAAATAGGCATTTATATACGTAATGTTATAGGAATAGCAAACAATCCGCCAACTGCTCAAGCAATGAACACTAGAGTTATGTACTCCCAGAGATAGCCATATTTTTCCTATTTATTACTTTTTAATTGCTTTTTCCAGAATTTCTGCTACCGGCCGAGCTCATAGATGGCAGTAAAGCACATTTGAGCGGTACAACTCACTTCTACAACGTTTACAACTTGTGGCTGGAGTTTTGGTGTGCCTGTGATCAATATCAAAATGATAAATATAGCGTGTGTTTGAGTGATGAATCGATCAAGAGCTGGCACTGAAAGGGAACTGCAGAAGTGTTTAATGTGTTGTAGCAATATCAGCAATTTTTACAGAACATACATTCTCTGGGATATTTAGTCTTTACTGATTGATTTTTAGAACTGCAGACGAAACAATTTGTGAACAGATGTCTTGTGCCAATTGTACCCATAAGGAAAGGAGCAATTGTTCAGTAACAGCTTCATCAAAAGGGCATCAAAGTACAAAGCATCGTATTGGAGGTAACAGTAAAAAAAAAAAAAAAAAATCCATCAGTGATTTTTTTTTTTTTTTTTTTTTAAAAATCCACCTTAAAATAAAACTCTCAAAGGGGTTACGCAGATTAACCTGTGGCTATGCAACCGTGCTTTACCAGAAATGCATAGTTTTTCTGCATATCAGCAATGGGTTAAAAGCTATGTTTTTAATTATGGCTGACTATCACTTCCCTTTTCTAAGAACCACATTAGCAGTTCTTTATCAAAACTTGCTGCTATCCAAGTTTTTACAAAAATACCATCACTAAAACGTTGAAATTATATACATTAATAGAATTAATATATTTGGATTAAGTGAATACTTTTTTTCTTAGAAATGCTTCTTTTGTTAAGTGGTAGAGGCTATGAGCCTTATTCCTTGCCACTTCAGACCATCAACAGCCATTATGTGCTGTCTAAATTTTGTACATTTCAAAAATATTTCACTTGAGATGGTTTTTTTGATTTTAATAAAAACAAATATACTATAATAAAAATAAAATTTATATTTCTTCATTCAGTGCACACTTTTCCCCAAAGTGATGTACATGTCAGAAAATACAGTATGTGTATTACATTAGGAGAAAGAGACAGTTTCAGACATGTGATTCTTAAGTTTGTTTCTTTCCACTATATGCGCTGATGTTCCTCCCCAAGTATATATTACATAAATACTCTTTACAGTAGAACAAACTTATGAAATTGACTACATTGCAGAGGACAGGAGGATTGACACGTAATGCAGCCAACCAAGAAAATACTAAGCAGTACAAATTAAATTTTTAACAGTGTCTTGTGACTTATCGGGTAATGACCAAAACATCCCGCGCAGCTGCACAACGTCACGGGACGATACATAAACAGTTTAGTGACTTCCTGAGGGGTGATGGAAACTGACAGCCCCGCATACAAAGCCTAGTTTGTCCTGTATGATCTAAGGGTTGTATATGGCTGATGGTGGAAACTAAAGGGTTAATCTACTTCTCTGTAAGAACAACAGGGCTAAAACACTACACTTCTGTTCTGTCACACCTTGGACATTTATTATCAAGGTATAAAATGTTTTCTAGAAGAGGGCATGCAATCAAAATCCTTCCTCATATTCAAAAAGGAATCACTTGTTCTGTGTATGTCGCAGTGATCTGGAGTCTCTCCCAGGAACCAAGGCTATACCTCGGGTGTACCTCGCACGGAATGGTAATTCACCAAGGGACCCGCTCATCTACGCAACGCACTCTTCAGCGGTTTCATGAAGCCGGAGTACACGCACACAATATATACCCAAAGCACAGGGTAAACATGGAGACACTGCATGGACAAGTAGACAGCCACATTTGAACCAACAACCCTAGGAGAATTTTGACGGTATGAAGGTCTTGATGAGTCAGATCATAGACACAGTATACTATTCAGCAACCACATTTTGCGGATTTACAAGCGTTATCTCGTATTATATTGCTTATTCCTTACCCTCGGATGAAGACCACCTTCAGAGAAGAAGGGTGAGACCTCTAACTCGAAGAACTCATCTGGAAGAGCCAAGAATTACTAAGACCGTGGTCGAGCTCCTTCGTGGATACAAGTGGTACATGTAGTGCTTTCAGAAAACTGTTGCAGAACCCAATGACAAGTGAAGTGCACATTCATTTCCTCCCAGTCCTATTTGAGGAACGCTGTGAACCCAAACCACTTGACCACAGTCCCCACCTCATCAAGATCCAACTCCGCCTACAAATCTCTCATGTCCTGCTCTCAGGGACGTTCTCCCTCAAAGATCTGTCATTCTTTGCTTTGTACTTGTATGTCTTGCTGGTGTTTTTACAAATGTGTACCTTTTTGGGTATGTAGTAAGTAGTCCCTCTATGGTGCACTACTGAAACCGTCTCAAGGTTCGAATAATTTTGTGATTTCTAAAGTCAGTTGTCGAAAGAATGGAGAAAAACAGACCTAGCCGATTAACACAATGCTGACTTTCTGCAGAGCTGATAAAACAAATCTAGCATATCACTGGGATTAAATATGAGTAATTAATGAAGAATACAACAATATTACTTTCCATTTTATGCATGTGCTTCATTATTACCAAAAGACCTAACTAATAAATGTTATTAAATTGTAAAAAATGTTGCATGTTTTTACATTGAGCATTCAAAGTACTTGTGTTACTATTTGTTACTTATTAAGCGAATGAGTAATAAAAATAAGAAAAATAGATTAATACCCAAATCATCTCCAAATCTGTCAAAATCTCTTGCTCCATTTAGTGTTATTTCATAGTACTATAAAAAGATCTTGTAAATATTATGTAAAATGAGGAAATGCTAATCTGGGAGTATAAAATCGTTTAGGTACATAAATCTATGTGATGTGTGTTTTTGATGCATTTGAATTTATATGTCTACTTTTGTGTTTTATGGAATGGCCTAGATAAAGTCCTGACCCGAATCCTATTGCGATGTTGTATCAAGACCTGAATGGAAACGTTCAGCCAACGGGGCAGCACGGAGGCACAGCGAGTAGCGCTGCTGTCTCACGGCGCCTGGGTGGTGCGAGAGGACGTGGGTTCGATCCCCACTCACTCTGCGTGGGGTTTGCGTGTTCTCCCTGTGTCTGTGTGTGGGCTTCCTCTGGGTGCTCTGGTTTCCTCCCACACTCCAAAGACATGCTGGTCAGGTTCCCCCATAGTGTGTGAGTGACAGAGAGAGAGAGAGAGAGTGTGTGTGTGTTCCACTGATGTATGGATGAGTGACCTGGTGTAAGTAGTGTATCTAGCAGTGTAAGTCACCACGGTGAATAAGGTGTGTGGGTTCATAACACTACATAAGGTTCATTGGAAGTTGCTTTGGAGAAAAGTGTCTGCTAAATAAGTAAATGCTCAAGCTCAAAAACCTGGAAGTGTTTGCTGAGCTAAAGCAGTCCTACATGGACGAGTGGACTGAGTGATATGTGACCATATGTGACCACAGTGATATGAGACCACGGTCAACAGCTACCGGAAGTGTTCAGTTGCAGTCATTGCACCTAAAGTGACACAAGCAGTCACTTGAATCACCAAAAGATTAAATTTAATGCCACAAAGCTGCCAAAAAGAGGAAACTGGAAAGTAGGCAAATACTTTTTCACGGTTGAATTGACGTGTGACGTGCAGCAATGATAGTAACATTATAACAAGTTACATATTACTAGACACCTCAGTACAACTTGTAAAGTTCTATAGCTCAATTCCCATCGCTCGTAAGGCGAAGCAGACGCCGGAAGAACAATGTGGTAGAATATGTTTCTTTTATATCTTTTAAATCTGTACGAAAAGTTTCTCGAAAAAAGCACCCTACTACAGTCTTACTTTTTTTGTTCGATGAGCCATAACTGCATGCCATGTGTCCTCTCACACAAATATTGTGTATGTATAATTCCACGTTTTTCACGTTTCGCAAGGGAAAAAAGTTCCAAAAACACTGTCACTCATCATTTTTTAATATATAATTTAAAATTTATACAAGTAGCGATGGAAAGAATATAAATAGTCATTTTTTCTTATAAAATAACCTTTAATTTAACGATTAACAATAACAACAACAATAATAATAATAATAATAATATATTTTTGTTGTTTCCATGTATTGTTACGGTCCCCGTCAGTTGTCATTGAGCCCCGCCCTCTCCTCGCTGGCTCCGCGCCTGCGCACTCCGCTCCGTTTCTCCAATGACGTCCATGTCTGTTTCTGCTCGCTGCAGTCGCTTCTCCCGGGACGATATTCTCCTTCTTCCGTTCGGCCGGCCACCACTAACCAGCCCCGGGGAACCATGGCCGATCAGGCCTCGGGATCCGCCCCGCCACAACAGCTCGACGGTAACGACCACCCTTCCACACCCTGGCTGTCCACAGCGGTTCGGTAGCCCCCGGCGGCTTAGTCGCGCGAACCGAATGCAGCGCGAAGGCCGGCGGCGGCCTTGTAATATGTGCGACCGCCACGCGCGCTCTCGCTAACTCAGCTCCCGCGCTGACACCGTCTCGCGCCTCCTCAGCTGCGGGACGGCGCGCGCCGGGGCGCATCGCTCTGCTGTGTGTTGCGGAGAACACCGTGCGGTTACAGGCCAGGCCAGGGGCAGGGGGGCGAAGGAGGTGCGCGGCTGGTACCGCTGAGCGCACACTCCGCGGGGGTGTGTGAGTGAGTGAGTGAGTGTGTGTGTGCCGGTTGTTTCGCAGCTCGGGGTTTCAGTCCCCACGGGAACGGTGGTACCCATATTATTATAGCACCCTTGACACTTAGTTAGTTGTAGCTCGTTAGGCCGGCCTGAGGGCTGAGCATCTCCTAAACGCACATTATTACATTACACAACGTCGACGAGCTAGCTGTCTTAGCACACAAGTCCACGTCTTGTGTTTGGACTGCAGAGCGGGCCAGGGCGAACTCCTAGTCTTAGCTGGAGGTTTACTTATTAGCTGTTTCTTAGCTAATTTATTTTAGCTAGCTCTATATTATCATGATGATCATTGGATTAAAAAAAAATGCACTAGCACTCCAGATGTTTAATTTTGATTTGCTGGTGTGTGACGCATACCTTAGCTAAGTTAGCTTTTGCTGCTCGAATAACTGCGTGATAATTGTTTGTCTCACGATGTTAACGCTGGCTGTTGACGTGTTTTAGTGACTAGATGTGACAGGTTTTGTTAGTTGGCAGCTAAGGCAGCGCAGTCAAGTTGGCTGTCTGTGGAGCGGTGGTATCAACAGGCTGGTCGTGACGTGGTATCACCATTGCTTGTTGTCCTTGTGACGTAATCGCCGGCGTGCTCGTTTCGCGGTGACGTCATTCTCTTCCGATTAAGGATTCAGGATGCAGCGAGGTGCTGTAGTTTACACTCACACGTCAAGTGTGTTTCTCCCTGTACAAATTTTCTTAATTTTACTGTCACTTGTTTGGCCTTAGTAGTTTCTACCAAAAAAAAAATAGAATGATTGATTTACCCATTTATTACAGGGTATTCTGTATCAAATAAGGGTAAGTACCTTAATCTTGTGCACTGGGTATTGTGGTGGCTGGAGCTGCTTCCTTTGGCCTCAAAGGGTTTTAAGAACCCTGGATCAAATCTCACTCCTTTAGTATCCTTGACTAGGGTATTTAACCATAAATTGCTCCAGTAAAAATCCCTGGCTCTGTAAATGGAGAAATGACTGTAAGCAGCTTAACGATGTAAGTTGCTTTAGAGAACAGCATGAGCTAAATTAATAAATGTAAATGTAGGTATCTTGATCACATGTCCTGCAAAGGCAGGGGAATTCAAATCAAAGAACATTCTAATGGCAAGGTGAAAGCCCTAATGGCTATGCTTCTTGCTGCCTGAAAAGTCAAAATCCTGTGCTTAGATAACAAACATCAGTACTGGGCTTTGGTGTATTTCACCACTGCATAATTCATAACCTTATTCTGAAAGGTTAGTAGATATTCCTGGTGAACACGTTTCCAGTGTGTACTGTTTTGCTTGCAGTGCAGTGCAAAAGAGCTGGCCAAGTAGGGATATGTATTACCTGTTGCAATCCAGCAGTCCCTTGCAGTTAAAATGAGTGTTATTTAATTGCCCTAAGCATGAGAATGGAATTCGATTTTAAATATAGATTTTCAGCATTTTTACATTTGGGGTCACTTTGTAGTGGCATTATGCTAGCTGGGCTGTGTACAAGGTGGTTAAATTATTGAAACGTAAGAAACCTACACAGCTCTTTGCAAAGTCAAACGTGAGTCCTAAGTGACAACAATGAACCTGTTGCATTTTTAACATTAAACACAACTCTTGGAAGTCACTAGATAACCTGAATGTAATGGCGATACATGTGTTTTTTCTGCACTACCTTACAATCACTTTAACTTTTACAATTTAAGTGGGTAATTTTACTGCAGGAATTCATGTGTGTGGCCTTGATCTAGGTCCATAACTACTAAGCCTAAGGTCAAATGTCCAAGTCCCTGCATATTGTCTTCATGGAAAAATGGAGTACGGTAATGGGAGTTTACAGTAAGTTCAACACCACTAGCACATAGTTTTCTGAACAAACAGTGGTGTTTATCAGATGCTTATATAGAAAACAATTTGTGTTTTGGTGTTTTTACGGCATGCTCTAAGCACAGCAGACAAAAACATAACTGCATTGCCCTTCAGAGAGGAAGTAGCTGTTAGTTGTGGTTGAAAATCTGTACGGCTGGTGTTATAATGTGTAACGCAAAATTTAAATTAAGGTTAATAACAGCAGCAAAGTTGCACTGGATATCATTGTAGCTTTAATTCACTTTTACACAGAATAAACAAAATTGTGTATTCATTCAGGGAGCGTGACACTGCAGCGGGTTTGGCCAGGTCCCACTCTCTGGTGGGTCTGGGGTTCGGGTCCTGCTTAGGGTGCCCTGCGATGGACTGACGTCCTGTCCTGGATGCGTCCCCTTCTCCTCCAGCCTTGCGCCCTGTGTTGCTGGGTTAGGCTCCGGCTCACCGCGACCCCGCTCGAGACGAGCGATTTCAGACTGTGTGTTTGTATTCATCAGTCCTTTGCTTGGCTCTCCTTGTTGGGATAAAACAACGCAACCATTTTGTCTTTTTTAGGGTTTTAAGCATCAGCCTTTTCGTGGTTTTTAGCTTTCACGTATTGGATCATAATACAGATTAATTTTGCATTATTCACAACAGTTAATAACAAGGCATAAAAACCAAATTACTCTTAAAATTTATTATGTAACTTTAGAAATCTGTTTTAGCAAGAACTTTGCAGTATACAAATGAAAGTCTAAAGAAACATCTTTCTAAGTCCTCGTGACACATGATGGGTTCAGTCGAATTGGAGCTTATTGGTTGATCAGGAATAAAATGATTTTTTCAAAATTCAAGTTAGTGTGCCACACACACACACGTCAATACTATTTATGGATATCGGTTAACCATAGTTGCTTTAAGGAGCAGCATGTGGCATAGTGATTAGATCCACTGCTTTGCATCTGAAGGACTGAAGTTTGAATCCCCACTTGGCCTAAATTCATACAGTAAAAATTAGACAGATGTAGAAATCGGTCATTTGTAAGCAACTGCAATGAAAACATCAGTTGCTCTGAGAAAAAGTATTGGCTAAATAAATAAGTGAACACAAAGACTTTTCATCTCATGTTTAATGTGGTAAAATGTGTAATTTTAAATAAGTGAATTTTGGGATATTGGGAGACGTTTGTTGTCAGATGTGTGTCAGTGTAGCGTTGGGCATCATATGTGGACATTAGCCGTTCAGAACTTTAGAAATAAGCTTTGAACTTAGACATCAGACCAATGCATGTGTATAAATATTAATCAGCTGCTCTGATTATGATTTTTATCATAAGAGGAACAAGCACTGTTCCCATGGGGACAGTTTTCATAGTTGGACATGTGGGCCTTTTTTAAAATTTTTTTACATTTCCATTTTTGAAATTAATATCCCATGATATGGAGGGAAGTGGACCTATTTCCAATCACTTTTGATCTTACGTGATTACATTTACATATATTCATTTAGCAGACGCTTTTCTCCAAAGTGACATACATCTCAGAAAATACAAGATGTACGTTCCATTAGGAGACATAGTTGCAGACGTGTGATTCTTAAGTACAGTTAGGTTCTTTCCACCATATGAACCAATGTTCATCACATGAGTAGCTACATAAAACTGAGAATATCGATGCTTCACGATCATTTTTTTTCTTGAGATACACACAAACATTTACATTACATTACAGGAGTAGCTGCGTTAAAGCTTATCTGCACGTGATCTTAAATTGGAGAGCATGAACATTTACATTTTACATAACCTTAAGAGATCATGGGCGAAGTGAGTCTGGTAGAGGTGATTAGTTAGTAGTAGTATCAGTAAATAAACGGAAATCTTTGAAATTTGTTTTGGTTGTATTTTAGGGCTGTTTTTCATGTCTGAAGTGTTTTTCTGAAATGTTAGTGCCTTGTAGTTAAAGCTATAGAAATTAATGTGAAAGATTTAAAAAGTTTTTAACTGAAGTTATGGGTTAAATGTCACGGCAACATTGAATATCATCATAACAAAAGGGCGGTGTGGGTTTGACAGATTCATGTTTTAATTAGGTTTTGTAATTGTTAAAGCATGAGCTAAACGGTGAAAATAAAGTACATTTACACACAGTGGTGTATAATGTCAAACTCTGTCTTCTCAATTTCTCTAATAGCTTGTAGTACATACTGTAAACCTTTATATTTTGTCATATGAATATAATTCCATGTTGAAATGTGTTTGTCACTGATTTTAAAAAAATACGATTTTCAGATGCAATTCGTTTAGAAAAAAAACAGATCTGAAATAACTCAATTTCCATCAGAATTCAAGTACTTTAATATTCATATTTTAATTTATAATTAACATTTTTTTTCTGCAGCTTGTGTTTAACATGCTTAAATACAGTAAGTTGACATTCACTTCTGCTTTTCAAGGCTATTCTAGTCATGAAATTATTTTAGCCAAGATGTTCTCTGACACCTGGGAGTAAAATTGAAGTATGTCCAAGGCATTTAGTTGTAATTTATAAACTCTTAATTTTGGGACTTTGGTTTATATTTCATACATCATGTCAAATGTTAGTTTGTTTTCATAACTAATGACTTTTGTAATGGTTTTTTTCCCAGTAAGACTACCTTTTTACCATTTTATACTACCAAGGAGTAATGGAAGGTTTAGGATTTGCACTGAAAAACTTTTCATATAAATTTTAATTTTTATGAACTTATTTATCCCTGAGCCTGTGCAAAGCCATTTTTCAGAGAGAAGGATTTGAGCAAGACCTGTCTGCAGCGAAGATCGTTTCTGTAGAAACGACATTAAGCCAGAGCTGCCAGCCGCTGTGCAACCGACTTTGTCAGCTTAAGGAATATTCTGCAGTCTTCCACGTTCTTAAGTGAAGATGGTGCCTCCGAATATTTGGTGGGCTTTGGATGATGTGGTTTCGTAACAAACAGGCTGAGCTTTCCAGGCTGTCAGATCTGTTTTCAGCAGCACATCAAAGGGGGTCTAATACCTGTGACACCCAGATAATGTATATATTTGTTGAAGCGAGAAGTATTTTTGAGCATAGGAGAGTCCATCTCTCCATTTATTTGAGGAGTGAGAGACCACCCTAATTCCCAGTGGAGCAGACAGTAGATTACTAGCGGGGTCTTTAATATTTCAAATGGCGCGGTACAGTCGTGTTTGACGTATTGTTGTTCAGTTATTCAGCTGCTCTTGTTCTTTGTTGTGAGGTTTTGAGTATTGATCTTTAGCGTCTGACCCTACACGTTTGCTCTCTGGGGGCCAGTGTTGAACACGAGATGGAAATTTTCGCCACAGCGGGTAGAATGTGTCTGCTGGTTGAGTAGATTTTCTTTAGTGCAACATGAACGAAATGCATCTATGCTGTGTTGGATTCAGGAGCAACAAATAGTCCAAATCAAAGAAAGAACCCAACATCAATCATTAATCAACACTGGGCAAGAAATTGATTTTACAACTTAATCTAATTTTAATGTGGTGGCTGAACTTCTATAACAAATGAAGAATGTTTCAGGGCACTCAGTTGGCAGCCCTTCAGCTCATATTTTCACAATGTCATTCATTATTTAAGATTTCACTCCTCTGTGGATTTGTATGTGAGCAAGGGCCTGAGGGTGTGGTTATGGGGGAGGGGGCAAAAGCATCCTTTGTGGGCAGTCCTTGTGGAGGCTGGGGGGGTTGCTGCATTGCTTCTTACATTCTCTTGGTCCTCCTCTCCAGCAGGGGGCCTGCAGCAGCGCGTGGAAGCCCTGGAGAAAGAGCGCGCCGAGCTCTTGAAATTCAAGCAGCAGCTGGAGATGGAGTTCAACCAGAAGCGGGCCAAATTCAAGGAGCTTTACCTGTCAAAAGAAGGTAAAAGACTGTTCTCAAACCACCTTCCCTGCCCTGGGGTAGCAAATAAGAACCAGAAAATAAAGATGCGTTCTGCCTTGTCATCATTCTCGGACGATGGAAGCTTTTTATTTAGCTTTATTTGTTGAACATTTTCAGTTTCTTGGCTTGTGTTGCGCTTTTCCTTTCTACATCTGTCTGTTTGTGTCAAGCCCTTTGTATTTTATTGATCAACATTTTTACACTTAGAAGTGTTCCAAAACTTTCTTTCTTTGAACTGATCCCTTCCCTGGCCCTTGTCTGCTCGTGTGCAGAGGAGCTGAAGAGGCAAGGAGCTTCTCTGGAGACTTCCCAGGCGGAGCTGAGCCGCGTTCAGGCCCAGCTGGTGGAGGCCCGTGCAGAGATGGAAAACATCAAAGCAGTGGCCACTGTTTCGGAGACCACCAAACAGGAAGCTATCGACCAGGTGAAGAGGCAGTGGCAGGAGGAGGTGGCCTCGCTACAGGCCATCATGAAAGGTACAGTTCCACCACCGGGCCCTTCAAACCTCAAAGTCTAACAGATTCCTCTGGTCTCATCATATCTTCATGTGTGCTGTTGCTTGGTAGAGTGTGAGAAAATTGTAGTGTTTCTGTAAAGTGTCATTGAGTTGATGTCAGCTCTTTGCAATCAGAGTATCTTGGAAACTTCAGTCCTCTACTTGTGTCTTCAGTACTGAAAGGAGTGTACGCACTGCTGCTGTGTTTGAGTCCACCCATATAGGTCCCTGTCATTCTCTTTTCGTTTCCCTCCTGCTTTCCCAAGCACTTCTGTTTTTTTGAGACTATCCAGACTTCTTATGGCATGTCCAAAATTCGATAACCACAGTCTCCTCAAATGCGCTTCTAGTGACAGTTTTACATCTGATTTGATCCAATATTCTTTGTCTTCCTTCCTGTTTGTAGTGTCTTTAAAACTTTCATCCAGCATCAGTTCAAAACAGTCCCATGTTTTCCTATCCTTTTTAAGGTGCATCTTTCACATTCCCCTGGTATAGTAGGAAGCACTATTGCTTGAACAATTCCCATTTTTGTTCTTACAGATATAAATTGTACTGAAACTGCACAAATATCCATTTATCTAGTTCATGTGAACTTTTTCTAGAACCCAGTTAATAAGTGATGCAATGCTGTACTTATTTCATTGTTTAGTATTTATTTTAAAGCTGTAATTGCATCCTCTTAGCCTGGAAAAATCGTAGAGAAAAGTGTCTACGAAATATGGAAGCACATAAGTCTGTGGAGGGGTTTCGCGCATCATTCTGCTCTCTCCAGCGCTCCCTGCTTCTCCCCCCAGATACGGTGCGGGATTATGAGGTGCAGTTCCACCAGCGGCTAGAGCAGGAGCGTGCTCAGTGGGCCCAGTACCGCGAGGCCATGGAGAGGGAGGTGGCCGAGCTGCGTAGGCGGCTGTCTGAGGGCCATGAGGAGGAGAACCTGGAGAACGAGATGAAGAAGGTGCAAAATGTTTTTCATTACACCACACATTGTGTTTTATTGCACTTCTCCCAATGTTATTAGATCTTTGATATTCAGTGAAACATAACCATTTCTGATTTCATCTCTCCAGTATTACTTTATGGCAGCTGAGGGGAAGTGCATTTGTTATATTCTGTTGGCTTGTTGCTGCAGTGTGTTGTGTCCCTTGTGTTCAGCATTGGACCTGGATAACTAGTGCTGATTTTAATATGCACGGTTTTTAACACTGTACACAGATTATTCTAAACCCTTTTATAAGGCTTGATGTATTCTTTGAAGAAATGGCATGCAGTGCCTGCTTTTGGTTTTGCTTTTGGTTTCCTTCATGAGAGCCGCGCGTTCAAGTGAATGCCTTTAAGGGGAAATCCACCACCTGAAACACAAATTGTGATTCTTGCTGTGCTTCCTATATAGAACAAATAAGACTGACTGGTCTCTAGTTTTTCTGTTTTCTGGGATGTGGATCACAATTTACTTGCTAGTGAATATCAAAGAATATTGTGATGTGTGATTTTTGAGCACATTGGTTGAAAATTAGATGGTCAAGAATGGCTGTGCAACATATTCATATCTATATGTGAGAAATACTTAGTGTTTCAGAAATACTTTTCTGAGTATAAATTCTGCAGTCTGTAGACATTTTTCAGAAAACAATGGAGCAGTTCTTTGTGAAAGATGCTTGTAATTTGATTTCCTTTGGATAGCCTTCTGTGGGTGGACAAATGAGCTCAGTGTTATTCTGGGGTAGAATTCTGCTCTGGTGTTACAGAGCCAGAGATGTGGAGTCTTCTTTCAGTTAAATAAAATGGTAAATGGTCTTACAGTTTTGGACCCGTTAAAGGAATTTCTTGATATAAGTATTGCAGTCTGTGAAGAATCTGACCCACGAAATCGGTCTTTAATTCAATGACGTGAATGAAGCTTTTGATTCCGTTGAATATCCCTAGGCCCAGGAAGATGCAGAGAAACTTCGCTCAGTGGTGATGCCGATGGAGCAGGAAATCGCAGCTCTGAAGACCAAGCTGACAGCAGCAGAGGACTGGGTGAAAGAACTGGAAGCCTCAAAGGTTGGTGCTGCCGCTAACAGCTACCAAATCTATTTTGTGCACTGAATTTAGACAAAGATATTGCAGAAGCTAAGTAACTAAATGGCATGAACATCTGGCAGGTGAAGGAGCTCAATCACGTACTGGAGGCAGAAAAATCCTGCCGAACAGATCTGGAGATGTATGTGGCGGTGTTGAACACCCAGAGAACCGTCCTTCAGGAAGATACTGAGAAGCTGCGGAAAGAGCTACATGAAGGTAACTTTGCCTGACTGTTCATTTAACAGACCCTTTTCTCCAAAGCGCCTTCCAATGAGCACTATGTAGTGTTACCACCCCAGACCTTACTCTCCCAAGGTGATTTACACTGCTAGATACACTATTAACACTGAGTTGCTCATCCATGCACCAGTAAAGTCTTGCTGTGAGTAGTGTGGGGGGGGGTCTTGAATGTCTGTTTGGTGTCAGCAGTAGGGCTTTTTTGTCACCTCCCAGTGTGTCACCTGTTGGAGCTGGAGCGGCAGCAGCACAATCAGTTGAAGCACACGTGGCAACGGGCCAATGACCAGTTCCTAGAGTCACAGAGGCTGTTGATGAGGGACATGCAGAGGATGGAGAGCGTGCTGTCCTCAGAGCAGTTGCGCCAGGTCGAGGAGATGAAGAAAAGGGACCAGGTACGACCTGCCTCCGAACGTACATTCGGATTTGTTCCCGATGCCCCTCTGATCATTCCTGACAGCTTTACTCCTACCCAACTCAACAGTGTGGAACCCAAGTTGTTGGGAGCCACAGGTTATACCGTGTTTGATCTGCTTGAACTCTTTATTGCTTTATTGGTGTCCACTCGCCTTGGGTATCACATGCATGCCAGGTGCAAATTAGTTAGTTTTTTTTTTTTTTTTTTTTAACCTTTAGGGCTTTAGATTTTGAGAATTGCTGGTTTTTAACATATACATAAATATAGGTGAATGCAGCTGGCTGTCAAGGGCTAAAATGTAAGCCAGGTTGTATTAGATGCTCTAGGTTATTCAGTCTGCAAATACTTGCAGCTGATCCTGCTGAGTGATGTTTCTTTTGATAACGGGAACTTAAAAGTGAAAAAGAAAAAGTGAGAAACTTGCTCTTGTTATCGATGTGAAAGGTGACAGCCCCGAAACTGACACGGAGAGCAGAACAAACATGATCAGAAGGCTGCCACGTGTCAAAGGGTTGCAGATGAAGTCTGAAGGCCTCCATGGTTCATTTCCTGGGAATGGTTTATAGGTTGACTGATACAGTATGCTCATTCACTACTGTCACTGAGTGGGGTTTTTGCTTTCCTTTTTATACGTAGGAGGAGGATGAGAAACTGAGGATCAGCCAGGCCAAAGAGCTGAAAGAGGAAGAGGGGGCTGAGCAGACTGATGCAACAGAGGACTCACTTCTTGGTTTGCCTATTGATGATGTAGGTTTTGAAATTATACCCTGTTTGCTCCTTGCTTTTGTGATCAGTTTGCTTAGTGCTCATTACTGACAGCTGTGTATCAGCCAGTGAAGTACAGCCGTAATAAACAAAAGCAAAATGTTTATGTGGGTTAAGGTGTAATATCGTGTAACGGAGCTTAATTTAGAGTTACGAAGTACAAGTCAGTCATTCAGCTGAGTCATTGCAAACACCCATTGAAAGCTGATCGCAGTATAAGGGATTCTATTTCTGTTCTTCAGCTTTAGCTTCACTGTGGTTCTTGGTTAAGGTGTAACTAGGTTTTGCGCCCCTAACCCCATTCACAGACCCACACGAACCACAGCATGCACAGCTCCATACAGTCTCTGGATGCGGACCTGGCGGGCGGCCCGGAGTGCTCTGAGCTCTACAGGGATGGGCTTAGGAGGGTGCAGTCCACGGACAGCTTGGGCTCCTCGGGACCAGGGGCTCAGGCTCGCAGCCTGGGCAGCAACCACAAGGCCAAGTCGGCCAGCAACCTCGATGAGTCAGACTTTGGGCCGCTGGTGGGGGCCGACTGCAGCGGAGGCTCAGAGCTGCTAGATTCAGTTTCTCTGAGCTCTGTTCAGCTGCCTGCCGGCCACTTCCTGCTCACCAAGGACCAAGAGAAGGCCATCAAGGCCATGACGCCTGAGCAGGAGGAGACGGCATCCCTACTGTCTAGCATCTCGCAGGCTCCCGATACGTCGTACCTGACCCCTGCTGGCTACCGGCTGGTCAGCGAGTCCGAGTGGAACCTGCTGCAACAGGAGGTCAGAGCCCTGTCGTACGCTGCTCACCGCTTTGTTTCATAATGCAGCCTTTACACTTGTTTCTACTGCACTGACTCATTGTGCCATTGTCATGTCATTGTAATAACTGCATATCTACATTTCCTTCAGAAGCTTATAAGGAGAGTAATATGTCAGTAAATCACTGTTGAAGGAAACTCTTGAAATGGTTTCTCAAATGTTGAGTTGAAATATGCACAAGAAAATGCTTTTGGTTTTGTGAATCTGTTTTTCAATATCTTGTGTATAAAGGTTAAGAATGCTGGTAGGAAGCTGGGTCGTCGTTGCGACATGTGCTCCAATTATGAGAAGCAGCTACAGGTCATCCAGGGCCAAGAAGCAGAGACACGAGACCAGGTAGATATACATGACCTTATTTCACTAATTTAATATGTGCTAAATTAGTTTAAAATTTTTAGTTTGGGCATGATTCAAAAAATCTTTGCAAGCTGACTCTTAATGTTTATGCAGTTTGTCTTTGACTAATGCGGGATTGACTGGTCATTCCAACATATCATAATATTGACAAAATGAGACAGTAAAATAGACATTTCTGTAGTAAAACAATAATAAAATAAATACCGTACCGTGCTGGTGCAGTGCAGGTAAATCCCACAAATTATGGAAAGTATGATTTAAATTTTTTTTCCTTTTTTCAGATTTTTCCCAGATTTTTTTTGGTGTTCTAGAAAATGTATTAGAAATAATATTGTGACACACTGTGCTGTTCTGTCTTCCCAGTGTCCAGTCACTTGAGGTGCAGTCATGTGAAGATAAACTGCATATATGGCGTGTATTAAATATGGAGCCAGCAGGTTCTAGCAGATGAGGTCAAGGAACTAGACTTAATGAGATGAAGGTTGCAGGGTCAGATCCCTCAAGGAACCGTGCTGGTGTACCACAAGAGAGGAGAGATAGATGTGAACCCACTGTGCACCACGCTAGCTATCTGTGCCAAGAAGACCCAAGGATCTGGCTCTAGTCCCTTGATGTTGATGGCCACGGTTTTCTCCCTGTCATAGCTCGCAGTGAAAGCTGCGGTCACTTTGGTGACTAAAAAGGAGACGGACGCAAATGTCACCACCTTCTGGTTGTGTTACATCATCTGGGAAAACCTGCAGAGTGAGAAGTGGGAAGGTTCAGAGTTCTCATACTAGAAGAGTTGTGTGTCTTTTCGCCTGGGGTTGCCTGAGTACCGTAGCTCAAGGGGGAGACGCTTCATATCGGGCATGGAAAAAAAGCTCTTTTGGAGCACCTTGTTTCCCTAAAATCTGATTACAGAGGATGACGTACTAATGTCTAAGTGAAGCCCTCTTTTTATGTCTTGCGCACCAGGTGAAGAAGTTGCAGATGATGCTTCGACAGGCAAATGATCAGCTGGAGAGAACGATGAATGAAAAACAAGAGCTGGAGTCCTCTGTGAAGGTCACCAATGAGGAAACTAACACAAAGGTCAGTGTGTGGCTCCAGTCCCGGGCTCAGGACCGGTCACATTTTTTGTGCATTCTTCAACAAAAAAAAAAAAACAGAACTACAGTCTGCTTTGGCTGACCAGGCAAGGGAATATTGAAATACTGTGAATATTAGCGAAAGGGCTTTTTTCTTGGCCATCATGCAAATTGCTGTTAGAAAACGCACTTCCTCCTGCTGTGGTGTCCAGGCCTCAGAAATAAGGGCTGGGGTTCCCTGACGAGCGGTTTGGAAGCCACTGCCTTTGACATTTGTGGGATTTCTTTCCGGATGGCTTCGTTTGTTTGGTTTGATAGTGGTGTTGCAGAGCTCCGAGAAACAGATTAATTTTGCATCTCTTTACCTTTAGTGAGATAGATTTGCGAAATGACGGCAGAAAATGTGGTTTGAATGCCAATCAAGCAATTCAGCAGAATAAATGCTCCGTCAGGCCTAATGAATTATCACAAAAAACGTACTTCTTGAAATGACTTTTCTGTGTGGATAGTTTTGAGCAAGTTAGTAATGAAATGGAAGTTGACTTTTTTCCCCTTTCATCAGTGCTCTTTGTCACACTTTGTAACACCATTTTCATTTTTGTTGCTCGTATTAAAAGGTGCACGCCAATTTTTCAAAACCCGGATTAATTAGCAAATTCCTGTTGCGAGGAAGGTGAATGACCATTATTTCTTATTGAAAAATGTAATTTGTTTCCAGACAATGTTGCCTTTGATTAATTAAAATGCCAAACTAAGATATTTTATGTGCAATATATTTTAGTAACATTTTATATTCGTAGAAACATTATTGTCTAGCTTTCCTTTTATACTTCCATTCTTTTGTTATGGATAACCACTTGTGCAGTGCACGGTCATGGTGGTCCAGAGCCTATCCAGGAAGAATAGGGCATGAGGCAGGGCACAAAAAAAAAAAAACTCGATAAGATCACCTATGTTTTTCACTCTGTAAGGTGTGCAGACACTGTGCTATTAGAGGCCCCGTGTAGCACTACTCCCCTTGCTGTAGTGCCCTTAAACATGGTACATATCTTGAACTTAAGGTATAAATGAGTAAGAAATTGTACTAAGTAGCTGTACACTATAAATCACATTGGATAGTAGTAACATGCAATGCGAGGAGACGTGCGACTCCCCTCCCTTACAGCTTGTGTTAGCAGTAACTACAAGATGATGAGCGTACTTTTGATTAAAAAAAAAAAAAAAAAAAATTTAAATCCGTTTTGATTTTAGTAGTGTTTGAAGGTAATACAATAATGACATTTTTAAGTGTTTCAAAAATTTATTATAGCTTTATCTAGGTTTTTGCAGTGTCTAACCAGGAAATAAATCGATGGATATATTAAGCTTGTATTAATTGTGCCTTAGTGGTTAAAGCAACTTTTACAAACAAACTGAAGTTACGAACAGACTTCCATTCTGTTGGCTTCAGAAGCCGAGGAGCCAGTGTGAGCAAGCGAGTTCTTTCTTTGCACACGTAGATTTTAAGCCATGACACAGATTTCCATAAATCTGCTTCTCTGCACTCGGTGTTACTGATTGAATGAACTGCTGGTTTCCGTGTGTTGCGTCAGGACATCCTAGTAACCCTTTGGGTCTCCTACAGGTCTCCACGCTTATGCAGAAGGTGCAGGAGTCGGAGACACTTCTCCAGACACTGCAGCAGGCCTTTTCCCAGGCTAAGAGGAACACGCAGGAGCAGATGGTGAGAGCCAGCGCTTGGAACGCTTGCGTCGTCAGGTGTTCCGGATGTCGGGAAGACCTGACAGTCCAGCGCATCGTGATATTATGCTTTTCTTTGTGGGGTGGGTCATAGTGGCACAGCGGGTAGCACCGCTGCCTCACAGCTTCTGGGCTGTCTGGGCATAAGTTGGATTGTGGCTCAGTTTGTCTAGTGTCTGCGTGGGCTTCCTCCAGGTGCTCTGGTTTCCTCCCACACTCCAAAGACATGCCGTTCAGGTGAATTTGTTTTGCTAAATTGCCATGTGTGTGGCTACCTTAAGATGGACTGGCATCCTGTCCGGGGTGTCCCCCACCCCCTCAGCCTTGGAGTCAGTGATTTCGGGTTAGCCTGTGGACAACCACGACAAGAAATTACTTGAAAATTACTGAAATTAAAAAGTTTTATACAATTTAGGAACAAAAAGCTTAATAAATCGGCAACGTTGAAAGCAAATTATTAAGAAAAAATCACTTTGTAAATATTTAAAGTCATGCAATTGTGCAAAACATTTCATTACCCAAAAAAAAATCTTTTAGATTTAGTAAACAAATGATGTAAATGCTGTGCCATCATGATCATTGGTAATTTCATCTTTGCAGTGGTTGATTAACTGGCAAAATGAAGCTCCAGTTGTTGTCACCTTACGTCAGAATGATAAAAAAAAGACGTATGCGATACGATCTAATGACACGAGGAGACCCCTCCACTCCCGTCTTGCCGGGATGAGCTGTACTTTTGTCCTCATGTTTTGTGTTGCGTGCAAAGTCCACAAAACATGGTTTCAGCTCGCTGTCAGTCGCACCTTTCGTCGTAGTCACGCCTTAGATATGTCATTGTGAATTTCTGAAGTTGCGGTGAAGTTACAGGGCTGAGCTGCCTGCCGTGCCAGTGTTTTAGACATCTGAACAGAAACTCTGCTTTAGAGTTTATACACAAGTTTTAGTTCCTTGTTGTTCAACACCCACATCCTTGAGCAGATTACTAAGTGGGGGTGTGAGAATACCACACATTAAGTACAGGCCAATATTATTTGTCTTGTTACATTGCGTTGTGTTAGTGGCTAAGGATGTCATCTTGTTGTTCAAGGGTTTTTGGTTCAAATCCCACACCTGCAGTGGTACCCTTGGTTGATGTACTTATTCTGAATTGTTGCAGTAGAAATACCCAGTTATATTTAGGGTTAAATCATTGTAAAGTTGAATAAGTCACATTACATAAAGGAGTAAAGGTTAAAAATTGTAGTAATGTGTTGTATGTTTGTCATATGGCTGACTCCCTACCCTCGACCTTCCACCCAGCCCACAGGGCCTTTAAATGCCGTCTTCACCCGTCCCGCAGTTGCGTCTAAAGGCGTTTTCGTGGCTCTGTTCCGCAGGCTGTGCTGATGCAGTCGCGGGAGCAGGTGGCCGACGAGCTGAGCCGGCTGCAGCGGGACAACGAGAGCCTCCAGGGGAAGCACCGGCTGCACCTCTCTTTACAGCAGCAGGAGGATTTCCAGCTGCCCACCGCTGTGCCGGTATGAGGAAGTCGCCGACTCGAGCTACAGCTGCATGGATATAATTGAAGAGATGATCGGAGGGCATTATTTTTTTTTATTACTACTACTATTAGGGTATTATCGGGCAGCAGGTAGCACAGCAGTTAGAGCTGCTGTCTTGCACTCAAAGGACCCAGATTTGAATCCCACCTCTTACTGTACTTACCCTGAATATATAGAGGAAAAATTTCTCAGCTCTGTAGATGGGTAAATCGAAAAGCGTCTGATAAATAGATGTAAATAAATAAATGTGAATGAGTGTAAGTAGCATAACGTTGTAAGTCACGTTGGAGAAAGGCATCAGATAAACAAACAAATGTAAATCTTTTTGTAGGTGTGTCGCGAAATCATCTTTACAAGGGCTTTGGGAAGACAGATTACGTTTTTGTTTTTCGGTGTTTTTAATTGCCTGCGGCCTGTGCCGTGTGAAGCACTTTTTGGCGGCTTGCTTGTGAAATGTGTGTTGCGTGAAATTAATTCTGCCTGAAGAAATAGAATGAAAAGCACACCTTTCAGGGTAATTTCAGAACATTTCATTAAAACATTCAAAAATGTTTTTCAGGTCCCCAGTCTTGTTCAAGCAGTAGTTGTTCTGATCATTGTTAGTGACCTTTTTTTGGCATTTTATGATCAATGCACCTAAAAGGGTGGTTTGGGGACAATTATCTAATGCTTGTGGGTTGAAAATTATTATTTATCAAATGATTGATTGTAGAATCACACACCTCCCCAGAAAAGAGCCCTTTTGGGGTTTGTCGCTTTTACGCCTCTTGAAAGTTTGTTGACGTCAGTAATGACATGTGATGCGTTGCCGTTATTGACGTATGGAAGACGTCCTTTAAGTCTGACCGCACATGCTGCCCTCCTAGGAGCTGCAGGCTCTGGTGCTGCGGTACAGGGAGGACATCGTGTCGGTTCGCACGGCCGCCGACCACCTGGAGGAGAAGCTCAAGGCGGAGATCCTCTTCTTGAAGGAGCAGATCCAGGCAGAGCAGTGCCTGAAGGAGAACCTGGAGGACACGCTGCAGCTGGAGATCGAGGGCTGCAAGGAGGAAATCGGTAAGGCAACCCTCCCGCCACGCAGGATGGCTTTGGAGAACCCGTGTGGTCTCTGACGTATCTTGTTTCGACACGGTCGCTGCATGTGGAGAGGATGTAGTCGTTGATCCCCTCCCACTGAAAAGCCCCGCATCTTCTGAACTTGTTTTTTTGTGCCTCTGCTTTGTACCAGCTAAAACTTGTCTCTTTCTCCTCTCCTTCCCTCCCTTTGGTGACTGTTGTTCAGACATCTTGGAAGGTATGGTGCACACTGTCTGACTAGTCCCCCGTACCTGAGTGTGTCTGTACCATGGGCTGTTACCACAAGCAGATTGCTTCTCATCACCACATTCATCTTCTGCACGTTAGAAAGGGCAACGTAGCAAAGATACGGCTGAATTGAATTTTTTTTTTTTTGCCGTTTTCACCAGCAGGGTGGTAAACTTGGAAACTGTGCACAAATATGTTTCGCTTGATAGCAATAAGGTGTTTTGTGCGGTCTGAAGCAAATATGTTTGTGTACTTTCTTTTTTTTTTTTCCCCCCCTGGTAAAATGTAATCTTAGAAACAGAATGGAGTGTTCAGACTAGAGGAATGTATCATCACTGGGAACCAGCCTGTCCAGAAGGGCTGTATCTGCCTTATGTCAAAGTCGTCTGCTTGCGTGTCCTGCTGTGGATTAGACTTGTAGCACGTTGAATCCTACACCTGTGAACGCATCATTCCCCCCCCAGACGAATCATAGGTCCCAATATCTTAGTAGGTCTGAAAGTTTCACAGTTACCGGTAAAGTTCGACATGCTCGTCCTCCTCTGTTGATCGGTAGCGCACTTAGTGTCCCGTGTGCCACGTCACCTGTAGCAAAGCAGATGGGGGGGAAAAAGCTCCACCTTCTTTTTGGAAATCAGAAAAAGAATTAAAAGCAGCATTTTTATTTAAATATCCCGGACTGTGTCGGGACGTTTTATCGAAGTCGCTCATCATTTGTGTGCTTCAGTTTTAACAATTTTGCCTTGTTTGCTTAGTACATCACTAACAGTCTGCTTCCTAACATTGCCCTGAAAAGGCCGTTCTGTATGCACGTCTTAGGTTTTCTTGACCAGGTTGCAATACAAAAGGTTTTCTAAACTGTTTGATTGTCTCACAGCATCATTCTCCAGTTTGAAAACGGAGTTGGAACGAGTGAAGACGGAGAAAGAACAGGTACTTACGGTGGTCTGTGCTAAATAATCAGTTTATAAATGCAATTGGGGCAATTTGTTATCCAGTTTGTAACTCCAAAGTGACGAGTGGAATTAATGGTATCCCACACTCCTGTGCTGTCCAAATGTGTTTTGTTGCCGACTAATGACCGGATGCGGAAAAACTGGGGGTTTTGCTCATAAATTTTAGAAGATGGAAGAGCGGAGAAAATGCATTGGAAATTAAACAGGCCTGAAAATATAATCTCTGAAAATATGCATCTCGAATGTTCATAACATGAGGATCCAGTGTACTTGATTGGTTTGCTTATTCGTACCACCGTTTAGTGTGTTTTTGGAAATTACTCTTCTGCGTGAAGAAGTTGGTGTTAACGTCTGGCTTCTGGTCATGTAGTTGGAGCGCAGTCTGGAGGAGAAGACGCAGGCGCTGGATGGTATCCAAGGACTGAAATCCAGCCTGGAGGAGCAGCTGAAAGATGCTGTCGGCAACAAGGTAAAGCACAGTACTGACTGGGCAGCAGCCAAACACACTCTGCTCTTCTCCATTCCTTCCTCGCTTCTGTATCTCCACATTTCCTCAAGCACTTCCCCACAGGGATTCGGTGACCGACTTCTGGTACCTACTGGTCTGTTGATCTGTTAACGTAGCTGGGGCAACAGGTGGCACAGTGGCTAGTTGCCACCTTCTCAAAAGACCAGGGCTCAAATCCCACCTCCTGCTGTAGTACCCTTGAGCAAGGTATTGACCCTGAATTGATACAATAGAAGAGTTGTATAAATGGATATTCATAAATTGCTTTACACTGCAATCTAAAGACATGCAGTTCAGGTGAGCTGGTGACGCTAAATTGCCGTAAGTGTGTGGGTGGCTGCACTGCGATTGACTGGCGTCTCGTCCAGGGTCTACCCCCCTCGGCCTTGCACCCCAGTGCTTCCAGGATCGGTTCCAGATCACTGCGACCCTGCTCAGGCCAAGCGGTCATTGGAATGGGATAGATCGGTTAACGCTGCAAGTAGTTTTGCAGAAAAGCTTTGACTGGGGAGGAGTCACAGCTTTTGTTTAGCAGGTTAAGAAACTATAAGAAAGTTATTTTTCTAAATATCCAGCTGTGCTGAGGGGTTAAATTGTATCCCGCATGGCCTTTTAGCAGAAAGGATCAGAAGAAGATGGTGAAGCTAAGCTCCTGTCTGCTCTTTAGGAGTTTCTTGATTCGCTCATATTCAGTTGTCACTTGTGCCGCGTGGTCAGCGCTTTGTCGTTCTGGTCCTAGACGGCCTTGGAGAGCCAGCTGTTTGACGAGAAGGACAAAGCTCAGCGCCTGCAGACGGAGCTGGATGTGAGCGAGCAGGTGCAGAGGGACTTTGTCAAGCTGTCGCAGACCCTCCAGGTACCGTGCAGTTGATGTCTCTTTCTGTGTTCTTGTTATGATCTTCCGCCTTTTGCGTTGAAGCTCCTAGATCCTCAGCAGCATTTGTTACTTAGCTAGGACTGGTAACCATGGCGATTGTTTGCCCTTGTCTCCACCCCCGTAGGTCCAGCTGGAACGTATCCGCCAGGCCGACTCCTTGGAGCGAATCCGCGCTATCCTCAACGACACCAACCTGACCGACATCAGCCAGCTCCCCGAGACATGATGCTGCCGCCCTCCCGGCCGCCCAGCAGACCACTGAGCCACCCGTCTCCCTGCCCCCCACCCCAGCGGGAGGTCTTGGGAAGGAGGAAGGGTGTTCCTTTTTTGCTTTTCTTTTTTCAAACACTTATACAAACCTGGTGGAGAGATGCTGAACCTAAACAATCATTTGCGTGGGGGAAGAAGGCCTTTCCTGCAGACACGTGTAGGTTGTCCTGAGGCAGGGAGGCGCAGACAACACTACTAGTGCGGTTTTACATGAATTGTTGACCACCGTGGCGCTTCGGGGATCTGAGGAGCCCACGTCTGTCCCCATGTCCCTGATGTAAGACTGTCTTTCAAGCCACCTGGAGAAGAGCTTGTCTTCTGCCTTGACCGTTTCGCAGCTTTGACATCAGGTAGCGGGAAACGTTTGGTTTCCGTAGGGGACCTCGAGCCCCACAAAAAAATCGCTCTTCCTCTCGGGTTTTGGTGTGGCTCTCGATTCCACTCCGCAAGGTGACTGCTCAGAGGAGAAGATGAAGGACACACGCTAAATATTTCTGTGTAAGCATTATGTAGACATTGGGTGATTGAAGTAATCCTGTGTAGTTTGTGTTCTCCCCAGCCCGTGAATCCTGGACTACTAATATAATCGCATCTTTTAGTTCCTTCACATTTCTCGCAGTGTTACCGTGTTATGTTGGCAGTTTTATTTCCACCACCTCCCATTTGCTGCTGCTCCTGGTGGTCGTCTTGATCTTCTTGAATGAAGCCTCGTCTTTTAACTCCCAACTTCTGCAGTTCATCGAAGACCTCGAGCCTTTAGTCGCGCACAAAACTGTGATAAACGGGCTGTAAACGACGTGCCCGTGGGCTGCCGTAGCGCTTCCTTTATTGACGCTTCAAGGTTTCGTCCGAGTTTTGATTGGGCATTTACGGTCATCATTTGGGAGGTTTTTTTGACTACCGTGTACGCGTGATGTTTTTGCCAAGTAAATTTTGTCATTTTTGTCCAGAAATGTTTGGTGCAGCCACCTCCACATGGCAAGTATGAAGTCTCTGTTATAATTAGTTGAAATGAAAGCGTAACACTTCTGTGAGGCATTTTGAGCTCGTTGGGTTATGTGTTCATGTTCGCGGAGGGAACTGGTCATCATTGCTGTGGCCAGGGACTAAACGTGGAATTGAACATCGAATATTTTTTCATACATGGGTGGTAATTGAAATTGCTACATTCGGCATGTCAGTTGCTGATACGCTGCTGACTCGTTTCTTCAGTGTATTGATAAGCCCATTAATGTCTTGTTTGGGGATCAGTTCTTAATTATAGTTGTTCCAGCAGTGCTGATCATCCCCACTGTTACACTTAATGAGTCAAGTGGTTTATGATGCACTGAGTGCCGCGTACCAGAGTCGACAGAACACTAAGAGCTGAAATGCATCACAGGGCACTAAGCTGATGCCTGGAAGACACTTGTACGAAGGAACCTGTGCTGGACGGCCATGCAAAATTGTGCAACTTTGCTGAAAGATCAGCCAGACGGCAGTCGGTGCCTTTCCCGATCCTTCATGTTCCTGTTATGATCTGATCCTCTTGCTATCAAGTCTGAAGAGTCATGAGGTGATAACTTCACCGAAAACCACTGGTCTGAGATATTTTGTCTGGAGAAATGCTAAGATGTGAGACAGTGATTCACTAACATGCAGACTGTCAAATTTAAAATGCCTTTTTTTTTTTTTTTTTTTTTTTTTTTTTGTTGGACTGCTAACACCAAGCCTAGTTCGATGTACAAATGTACGTATTTTCAGATTTTACAAGCTCGATGCTCATCCTGGTAAGGAGCAGTCGAGATGAAGTGTTAATACGTTTAATTATTGTAACAACTTGTTCCATAATTACCTTGTGTAGGTCTGGCCATGCAGCTGGAAGCTGATTAACATTCTATACATGCAGCGAAAATGATTGTGGTCGATAGCGGTTTGCTGCGTTCGGCCTTGAGGGAGTCATCGTCGACTTGACGGAGTAAGTATTTAAAGAAGGTTTTTAGGGCCTTTGCTCAGTCATCTGAGTGATGTCTGGGGACTGTCAGGGCAGCAGCTCTGATGAAAAAGGAAGTGAAACACAGAGACTGCCGGTGTCTAGTTACGACACAAAAGAAAGCTTTATGAGTACTGACAGATTATCTTGTAACACTACGTCTACGACCAGAACGCAGACGGTGTTCATGCGAATTATTGTGAAATGGGCTCAGCGGGTGGTCATACGTTCAGTGGAGAACGGAACTCATCAAAGTCGGTGTTTCGCTGGCTTCCGCATGTCTCATTCTCTCTACATTATTTCTGGAAAAGTTGTCTTCTGCGGCCTGTTGAGATTATTCATGTTTGCCATGTGTCAAAAAAATACGCTCATAGGAAAGTGTTTGTCATATGCAGCTGATCTTTGTTCCAAATTTAAAACCTTCCCTTGTGTTTTGCTCCCAGGATACATCACCTTACATATCATGGTAAAATTATTTTTTTCTCCAGTAAAAGCTACTTACTGATGCATATGTTTCAACTATATATATATGAATCATATAAAGGCAGCAGCCTGTGGGCTGATGGATGTTAAGAAATGTGTTAAGCAGTCAGAGGGGAACTGGGCTTTCTTAGAATTATCTGGAATGGGAAATGTACCAAAGAACGTTGTCTGTAAGTTGTAGTGTATGACCTGTGCTGCTCGGGGGTTTCCTTCTTTCTTAAGCTGTATTGTGCATGGGTGGTTTGTCTGTCCGTCTGCCACCCACCCCCCGTCCAGTATAGTGCTAATGGTACCTTTTTTTAGGTTCCGCTGTGGGCAAGGATCCTTCTGTGTTGTAGAGATTTGGCAGAAGGAAGTACAATCAACTGTCCCTCAGGAGATTTTGACACCTAGAATTGAAACCTATTCTGGGACAGCAAAGGGACAGGGGCTCCTGTCAAAAATGCTGATGTATTACAAGGTAAAGATGGCAAAAAGGGGGTCAGAACATGAAGTGCTTTGTAGCAGGAAAGATGATGGATTTTTCCATTGCCATTGCTCTGTTTTACCCCCTGCGAACTTCCACATCATGTCACATCGTACCTGTTAATTTTTCCCTTCACTATTTGTAACCTGACCACAAGTATGAACCAGAAAAAAAGTTGCAGATAAACATAAGTTTAGCAAGATTTATGCTTCTGTTATTTCTAAAATGTTTATTTGGAGGAGAGCTCTTTTGGTAGCCTGGTTCTTCAGTTGTGTTTACAGAAATTTTTTTTTTTTTTTTTTTTAAATCTGAGGTTCCCCTTCATTCTGAACCCCCCCCCACCAACAGTTGTAGCGCTGTTGTCTTGTTCAGTAATAACATTAATTTGGTAAACGAAAGCATGGTGATAACCTCTGGCTGGTTCTATCTGCGTGTATTTAGAACCACATTGTTGAACATAAGGCTCCTCTGAGGGAGCGTGTGTTGGTCTGGGTGGAGTCTCAGCTTTAGAGCCAATCCGTTTAACAGTTCTGTCCGCATGCTTTTCGCTGCTGGGTGAGCCCTTGCAAACGTACATACTGTACTGTGTACATATGTCTGTACATATCTAATAAACCAGAGTGTAATTTGAGTGTGAATGTTCATCTGCAGAGATTTCCCACTAGAGGAATTACTGGTTTAACTCAAATGAGCCGCTTTTCCCGTTGCATAGCGTAGCTTTTGGGCACCGAGAGCAGACTCCATTTTTGAAAGCAGTAGAACATCACCTTTGCACTGGGTGTCTGATAAAGTTGATCTACCAAAAGCAGAGAGCGAGGAAGAGGCAGTGCAGTATTTCTGGAATTTTCCTTCCTGCAGTTCCATATATATATATGTGTGTGTATGAACAGTGATTCAGGACCACAGCTTCTTTAGTCACTTGAGGGGGAGGAGAAGATGCTGGATGACTCAACTCACTGAAGACCTGACTAATGCAAAGCCTGAGGTTCTGATACATCTAAGGTGAGCAGAGACCTCCACCCCCACTCCTTGTAACACCTGAGTGTTGGTCACCATCAGACCAAAAGCCTCTAAAACAAGAGGAAGCTGCAACCTTATACAAAACAATCTTTATTTTTTAATGATGCAAAGGTACATTAAGCATGTGTACAAAAAGTATAGATGAATTACGTGAGGTATATACACCTTAAGTGCATCTTAATTTATGCACGTTACCTGTGTACCTGTTTACCTTTCACTAAAAAAAACAAATCTGGCTTTTTTTTTTATGGGGGGTGAGAAAAGGAGACCTGTTAAGTCATCTCCACCCATCTTGAGAGCTGCTGCCAGAACAGAGTCCAGGAAGCCACCTTGTAGGCATGTGCTGAGAAACTGTTTCAGAAATTGAACTGGTTCTTGATGTCCTTGATTTGCTTCATCATGTCTGCGATGTGCTCTCCTCTGTCAAAACAAAACGGTCATCAGAAGGGCCCTCGCTGCAACCGGGAACATAGTGTCAGGAACTATCAAGTGCTGCTATGGCGCTCACACAGCAGATAAGATGTGACAGTCAGGGCCCATCATAAACACAGTCCACATCCCCACCAGCGGAGTCCATGATACTCACTGTTCCTTAAGGACCCCCTGGACACATTTCTTCTGGTGGGCGCTCAGTACAATGCTGGCCTTTGCTGGAACTGCTCCTTTCTCCATCTGTTTTTGCTGGTATTCCATCTTCATTTTGACCTGGGCCAAAACAAATAGGATCAGTTATTCACGCCTTAAAATGATCTGAAGTGACTCATTTCACAGCACTATGTGAGGGAACCCCAGCTTACTTGTGTCAAGGGTGCAAGTTCCCCTGCTGTACTTTGTTTTAATCCACAACTGCAATTTCTTAATCTGAATACTTCGAATACACCCATCTCTTGCCTAATAGGGTTAATTCATTCTACGAAATCCCTCCGTTAGGTAAACTGCCCATGCGAGAGGATCGCATTACCATTATTACTTATGGGGAAATGATGGGTTCCAGGACAACTCTCACAAAAAATAAAAGGTTTCTTCTTGTGACTTAACACCATATTCTGTCATATTTGACTTCTGAATTTATTTACATTACAGTTCATTCCTAAAATTCTGTATTGAAATATTATAGGTGTGAGTAGCTTTATCAGTGTGAAGGGAAGCATATGTGTTATGCTTTGCAGAAACACACAGTAAGCAGTGAATGAAAACTTGACTGCGCAGCTCACCTGCTTGATCCCATTGCCCAGGTGTCTCAGCTGGTCACTGATTGTCTGCAGCTCCTTCCTCATGTCCTTCTCGCTGTCTGACAGCACGGGCAGCTGCCTGCGCAGACAACTCAGGGCCTGCTTCACCCTGCCAAAGGGATAATTGTTGTGTATCTAAAGGGTAACTCAGTCCACAAGTCCCACAGCTACACACCAGGCAAGAGTTATGCAGGAAGCCAGTCATTTCTTCTAAAGATATAGAAAACAGCTGGCAGAGGACAGGAAACCTGCTCATGATGGCTTCCTGGCGGTATTTGGCATCCTCATATTTATCTGCCAGGCGTTCTGCGGCCTCCCGCAGGCTTTTCCTGCAATGCACATGGTGGAAAAGATAAAGGTAAAACAATGGTCACAGACCATGGGCACTGTTAATATGACCTTATATGATCCCAGAGCCGCTTTGAGCAGAAAACGCGTGCATGTAAAGGTGCCACACGTCTTTAAAGAACAACTAAGTGTGGAGATGCTGTGGATGTGGGACTGAGGAGTGCTGCTCACCTCTCCTCCCTGCAGAGTGAAAGATCCTCCAGTTGCTTCTGCTTCTGCCCGTAAAGCAGTTTCACTCTGATGGGAGGGAGAGTGAGACCACACACTCCAGTAACGATGTACAATATCATGCTAAAAACATGGTGACAATGCTACCCAGCAGCTTAGTGACAAGATGGAAAAGTCCCAGGCAGATACACACACTGGATCTGTACCTCCTCTGCATCTCCTCCCGGGCCATATCCTGTTTGAGGATGTATTCTTCCCGAAACACCTGGGTGGCCCTGCTCAGGAGCTGAAGGCATTCTGGTGGGGGGGAGGAGACGTCCTTGTCCCCAGCCCTGAAACATGGCCCAGCAGCAGGCAGTCAGTGAGGAGGGTCTCATTTAACTCAGTCCAGGAAATGCTAGATTAACCACACACTTCCTGTGGAATAGACTTGTTAGGTTTGCAGATGATGTTTGTTGGACTCAGACATTCACATTATGGTACAGAACACCTGATTGTGTTCAGGGACTAAGAATTCCATCTTAAAAGTAAGCAATACAAATTTCTTTAGTCAAACCTTTCATTTGCCGGTTGGGAAACTGTACAGTTCTGACATGGATAAAAACTGGCGATAAGCAGCCATATAATGTAAATGGACATTAGGTGTCTTCAATATTGCTGACTCTGCCTATGAAAGGAGCAGCCTCAGTGCAGATGCCAATGTGGCTGTTTTACCTCAACATAAGAGGATTTGTCGAGCTGCGTGCCAAGATATTGCGGATGTGCTGCTCGAACGAGTCGTCTGCCAAGCCACGCAGAGGGGAGCTCCCGGGGAGCATCCCCGGATGGGAACACAGCAGAGGAGGGGAAGGTGGACGGATCGAGCTCCTGCGGAGCCAGCAAAAGAGCAGTGTTACGGCTAACAGCGAGCGGTGCGATGCAGTGCAAACCCGCAGGATGAACGGAAGTCTCTCAGCGGACACTCACAGCAAAGGCAGCAGGAGGCACTCATAGGTGTTGGAGATGCAGATCATGGTGGCTCCAAGTGACAGATCAGACACAATCCAAAACCCCTGAACAGGGGCTGATGTGCTGGAGGGAACACAAAGCAGAGAAACGTACGCAATACATCATCAGGATACACCATAGCCAAGGAAAATCACTTTAGGGAGCTTGAGGACCCCACCTGACCAGAGTCTATCCCAAATTTGTTCACAGCATTCTTATGTTTTAACTGAGTTTACTTGAGGACAGGTTGAAACACAGAGCTGACAGTTATTTCTTCTCTGTTATGTGGTAAATAATATACGCCCCAGACTGACACGCCTAGCAGGGTCAGCAACACCAGGCTGAATGTGGATGTTTGATTCTCCTAAAGAAAATAACTCAGAGGAGGGAAGAAGGGAGTCATTTTGTGGTAATGTGGTAATGCCCTGGTGGGGGTGCGGTGGCACAGTGGGTTTGGCCAGTGTCTGCTTTCTGGTGGATCTGGGCTTCAAGTTCTGCGCGGGGTGCCTTGCGACAGACCGGCCTCCCGTCCTGGGTGTGTCCCCTACCCCTCCAGCCCTGTGCCCTGTGTTGCCGGGTTAGGCTCCGGCTCGCTGCGACCCCCCTTGGGACAAGCTGTTTCAGTCAGCGTGCGTGTGGGTAATGCCCCGTTGTACTATACAGCATTATGGGACCAGGGGATCCAAAATCTGCCCACTGGATCCATTTCACTGAAAACTGCGACCCAGAGCGGAACAATGCGGTCTTTCATTGAAACAGCCCAAATGCTGAAACTTGTTCTTTTTTCCAAGAATGCTAAATTACACAACAACACATTAAATGTGCCTTGGTTTATTCTTTCCAAGTGAATGTGTGAAATGGGTTATATCGATAAAATTTTGCTATCTACCTGCTGCTGAGAGGTTTGGTACAAAGGATATGCTCCACAATGCAGTGCTGTTCGGCTGCGAGCTCCTGCAAACTGTCCTTGTCTTCCTCATCTGTGTAGAGGGAGGGAGAGAGAGAGTGGAAAAACTAATCACACTTCCAGCTCACTCACATTCTGTTAAAAACAGAGCCCTGGTCCCTTTCTGCTTTAAAAAAAAAAAAACAAAAAAAAAACCATACTTACACTACCGGATTGAGTTGGATTGTGCTGTGGCACTCACCAGAGAGGAGGAATTTCTGAAGCTTGTTGAACCAGGTGAGGCCCACACTGTGCACGCCCGCCTCATGGGTGCAGTGGTACCTGTACTGGCACAGGGGGTCTACAAACACATGGACACACAGCACACAGTCTGTTTATAAAAGCTCCCCTTATTTAGAAATAGTCACAGTTTCCCAGGGCTCCCATTACACATTAAACAAAGTGAAACAGGATGCAGGAGTTGACAACCTTGCAGCTCTTGCATCACTTTAATCAATTATCCAAAAATGGTTCCAGAGACCGTAGCCCTGAGTTTAACAACCTGTTGTACTCGACAGCATGAAGCACAACAGGCAACTTCTCTAGACAGTGTGCATCACACTGAGGCATTGAGGGTGAGGTCAAGGAAGGAAAATGAGGTCAAGGCTGCAGAGTGAAACATGCAAATTGAGCCTAATACATAGTGGGAAAATAAGACAGTGTGTTTGAAAACACCTGCCTCTGTGCGGGTCACATGAAGATATTTAAAGATTACATGGCTGAAAGATTCTCCAAGCAGCTGCAGTCTATACTTGGGTACTGACTCCCTCTTCGGCAAGAGAACAAAGCGCCCCCTACTGGACATCTCCAGACCAGTTATCACAAATGGCGTTTTCCTCATGGTATGCTTTGCCTATTCTACGTGTGGGTGGGTGGGTGGTGTGGTGTGACGTGGCCTGGGAAGGGGGCAGCCTCACCTCGCTGCAGTTTGATTGGGCAGGTGAAGTCAGACTCCACAGGCTCCTCCTCCTCCTCCCCCCCGGAGGCCAGTTTTAGAGTCAGTTCCAGCTCCACACACTCAAACACATACAGCGAGGGGATGGCTTCGGATCCGCGAGTCCACCTTTCCACAGACTGGATTCAGAAAGGAAGGAAAAAAAAAGTTACATGACCAGCAAGCATCATTAACTGCCTGGTTATCAGCTGTTTGCTCCTGCTCCAATGTTCTTACATCCTCTGCTGCAAAGTTTATGAACTACATAATGACATTCTTACTGTTTCATTGTGACTTTGTCACTGCATCCTGGCCCAAAGTTACTAAACTCAATATCTTCAGCTAGATGGTTATTGGAATTCTTGCCAAATGCTTTCCACATTAAAAACATTTCTGAAATCACCTTAGGTTTAATAATGCTAAAAAAGACTTGCACTGTCTTCACAGCTACTATTTGCACCACTTTGTTTCCAGGCAACTAAAGTTTGTTTTTAAACTTCCAACTTTTACCTCATGTTTTCCCAAAGTACTCACCCCTGCCTCTTCCTCCGCCTCTGCCTCCAGCACCACGCAATGGTACAGCATTCCCGACTCCGTGGCAATAACCAGGATGTTAGGCACACACGGAAGGCAGGCCACTGCACATGCGTCGTAGCCATAGTTGTCTTCGGCTGCAGGATACATGGGCAGAGGTCCGAGGGGCTTCCCCAGGTTGCTGCTGTTGACAGATTCAGACCGCCGGGGTCACGGGACATCAGGGATAAACTCACTCAATCAGACAAAAATGGGCATCTTTGGGAAGTCATGAATACAGGATTAACATAATGGGCCACCAAACCTGCCAGGTCCACTTAGGTTCACTTTTGCCTAGTCACCATCCCAGGTTCATGGGGACACACACAAACTGCAGAGTTTCTTCAGTAATATTATTATTATAATAATAAACTGATTACCTGTGTGCCATGCTAGTGTAGCTCAGATAGGTTTCGCCGTTTTCATACAAGATGTACAGTGGATACACCAGTATCTCCTTCTCTTGCTGAGGCACAAACTGCCTGGGAGCAACGGCCACCGGGCCAAAGTCGAAGGCAACTGCGATCTCTCCGAGTGAGGCGGCATAGGACCTCCTGTGGGGAAGCAGAGTCAGCATGACAGCGTGCACTCATTTAGCAGCAGGTGCCTCCATACTCCTTGTCCTCAGGGAGTAATAGTTTAGAGGGATCTGTAAAACGTATTAGCCTGACTTAATATTATTAATAAAAAAAAAAACACAGGGCTGTCTACCCTGGTCAAACATTTACATTTATTTATATAGCAGACTCTTTTCTCCAAAGCAACTTCTAATGAACACTGTGTAGTATTTAGCCGACACCTTTCCACATTTACACAGTTTACACACTGTGTTGAGCAATGTTTAACAGACTGGAAGTCATTAAAAATGCACAATGCTGACGATGTAGACACACTTCCGACAACCCTCTCTGTTGACTCAAATCACTCTCACCTTAAACAACGTGCAGCATAACAGACAACTCCTGACTGCACTGCTGCGCCATCATTTAGAAAACACAACCACTTCTATCACCTAACACCTCCGAAATGAGGAATATGAGACAATGACATGCTCACGTTAACAGTACGTGCCTAGTACTTAAACAGTAAATGGGGCCCCAACAATTGCATTTGGGGAACGGAAGTGTGTGGGATGTGGAACCTAGAGAGAAACAGGCTCACCCTCTCGTAGTAATGGCACCATCTTCATCGGACTGGGACACGTTCAGGAGTCGTGCTGTGCTCTGTGGCTCTTTCAGGCTGTAGAACCTGCAGCCAATAATGCAGTATAGACATGACTCAGGGCAACCAGGACATGTTATCAAGCAAACATATGATCACAGATGGCTTTGTGTGCACCAGTTTGCAATGAATAATGCATGCATTTATAAATTAAACATTACCACACAGTGGTCAAAGATTCCCAAAGGGTTGGTTCTGATTCCAGTTAATTCCCACCACATAATTGGTCTAATCACTTAAGCAAAATGCAACATTCACACAGATGCTTTTTGTCAAAATCAATTTAATACAAATAGTCATAACTAGACATGCAGTTCTAAGGGTTACATTCACATGTAGTTTATCATTAAAGAAAATTATTCCATCAATTATCTGCAGCAGCTTATTCTATGTAGGGCTGCTGCGATCCGGAGCCTATTCTGGAAACATAAAATGTGGAGCAGTGTGAACCTGCACAGGATACCCTCCCCCACAAGGCAGCCACAAACATTCACTTATACTCAAACACAATTCACATGAAATGCATGCCTGAGGACTTGGGAAGAATCCCACATGAACACAGGGAGAACATTCAAACTGCACACAGACTGAGCTGAATCTGAGACCTAATCCAAACACACAGCCCAGGAGCCGTGAGGTTCGGTGCCATCTGCTGTGCTGCCCCCATGTAAGAAATACAGTGAATGTTAAAGAGTGATTGGACTAAGAGGGGTGCAAAGACCTACATACACAGCGGAGGCTTACTGTGTCCTTCCTTTTGGCAGAACTCCTAGAAAGGAGTACGGTGGACACCAACCTGAGTGTGTTGTCTGACGTCAGTAGCACCAGGTGGGGCTCCTCCGTCTCGCTCGGGTACCAGGCGGCATGCCGGAGAATAACAGATGCAGAGCTAGTGAAGAAGCGCTCTGCCACAGGGATCGTTCTGTTTGCAAGAGTGCAGCAAGAGTTAGGGTCCTGGAATGGGTACAGGAGTACCGCAAGAGCAAGGGGGCGCTGTTTGTTCTCAACTACATGGAACAGCAGCAGCCCCCTTACATGAGGCAACACAAGTGACGGCAGGGGGCTGGATGCAATTCCTTCCTGTGTGTCCCAGTGACTTCCTTCCAAATGTTTACGTAGGCATCCCTCCTGCAGGAGGAACATGAAAACCGGCCAGGTGGTTCCTTAAAGTGGTGGAACTCTCTTTGAAATCTACTGAGGATGCTTCCTGAGACAGGATGTTCATCGTTGTCTGGAATCCAGCTTCTCTGATCCTCAGGCATTCCCCTCTTAACCCCTTCAGCTCTTTTAACAACATCCTTTAAGTTCGACAGGGAATTTGAAACCTAAATAACTTCTCTGTCCCAAAAAGCCCTGTGATACTAAAGGCTATCTTAAAAAAAAAAAAAAAAAAAAAGACAGAAATACAGCTGCATGAAGCTGGTATTTTCTTCAAATTAAAGACAGCTGGACCCCTGTCTGTGCTGTTAACTATTAAGAACCACCTGTTGGCTACAGCTCCTTCCATTTTAACTCTTTTTTTATTTAAATACCAATTTACAACAAGAAGTACGTCAAGGACACTGCGGTCTTCGCTGTTTCCAAGGAGACCGTTTGCCATTTACTGACTGTACTGGATTTTCTGAGACTCTTGTTGTCAGAAACTTAAGTCAAAACACCAGTAATACACAGGAATGAAATTAAAATATCTTCTGAAACAAAAAAAACACCAGATGGGTCATTTCTAATCTTACTGAAGAATTCACATTAACCCAAAAAAAAAAAAAAAAAAAATTCAATTTTAGGACAATAAACTTAACTACAATCATAAGTACACTAATCACCTGAAGAATGCGTCCCACAAAAACAAAAATTCAATAAAGACAGATGAAAATGGGTACCTAACAGGCCTTTGGCTCAATACAACAGAATTTTTAACTGTTACATGGGCCATTTTTAGTACTACAGAGTCTGACACGTGCATTTAACACCAAAAAATGCACTGTTCTTTAGATACACTGTATTTACATGCAAACAAACAGGTACAATATTTACTGCCATAAAAAGGTGTTACAGCACCTTTTGCTACACATATACCTTTTAGTTTGCCCTTTCGCAAGACCACATTCTGCTCCCGTGTTCTTGAAAGGAAACCCTTTTAATGAGTTCACATGAAGTCCTCCACCCATCCTGTGCTACATACTATAAAATATGCTGGTGGGATCATTTTATTGCTTGCAATGCCATGATTTTGGTGTTTCGGAGTTTTTACGTGGACCCATTTCATTCCTCCATAAGAAACAACGGCCAGCTGTAACGGTCAGCACTCACTTGCAGTTGATCTTGCTGCGTCCCCCCTCAAACTCAGACTTCTTGCCCCAACGCTGTGGCAGTTCCAGGACCGTGGCCCCGCGACGGCCAACGAGAGCCACATGGTACCGTGTGGGGCTCAGCAGCACCTCACACACCTCAAACCGTGGCGGATTAGTGCACAGCAGCGTCTGATAGGAAGAAGAGGATTTAAGATTAAGCTTAAGATTCACTGCTAAGTTGTTTGTTTTCTTGCAAAACCTTTGAGCAGCATGACACACTTTCTCAAACACACTTTATCATTACTTCAATTGCTCAAAAAATATCCAGTGCATCCTCAACTTACAATGGGGTTGTTTTAACATTAAATGAACCACTATAATATACAAACAAATAACATGCATGAATACTACATTGTATCGTAGGGCTTTGTTATATTTTTTCACTAATTTCACACATTATCCATGTCAAAATAACACCAACACAGTTCAATAACTACAGTACAACATAATGTTTATTTTTTCATGCTACTCCACTATTTTTCACTTTAAATGTTTTCCTTCTTTTCAACACCAGCATAACTCTCACTATGTGCCATCTATTTTAAACAGAGAGTTAAGTTGAAAAGAATCAGACTAAATGTTTTGTTCCGATTAGACACCCGAACACCGACTGGGACCCAAACAATAACAGATACGGCAGCAGATGGAGCAGTCATTGTTAAACATTGCAATCAACCATCAGGATGTGAAAATAACATATTAAGATTAATGGAATGGCCATAGTAAGTGCAGGTGGTCCTAACTCATGTGTCGTAACTGGAGGTCCACCTGTACTGGACATTTTTAGCTGATGAAAATTAGAAGATGATCTTGATGTTAATGTTGACTAAGCAACAATGTTCTCTCTTTCTCTCTCGGCATGACGTTGCGAACAAAGATTAGGATCCACGTCTACTGCAGGCATGCTGGTGGCTGATGAGGCCAATGCGAGACAGGCAGTCAGCATTGGAGGGACTGGTTTATAGTCGGTGCTGAGGGAATAAGGTTCTTTCGCCTTCTCTTCTCCTCCATGCTGGCCCTAAAGCTTGCGCAAGGAAGCTTTTAGGTGGAATACAGTGTGTGCGGAGCTGATCCCACCCCTTAAGCCTGAGGTTCATCTGCCATAGCCTAGCAAGCTGGGACGGTGACGGTGAGGTCCTCAAGCCGTGGGTTTTATGTCGGCGTTTCCCTCTCCTAGGCAGACTGCTGACCAAAGCTGAAGAGGTCTGCCTCCCCTGCTATTTCAACCATAGCTGGTAGAACCTACCACCTAAGCAACATTATTAACTTTTATTTAACTTAAATCTCTGACTGTGGCGAACGAGCGTCAGACATGCAACTTTATACAACAGAAATCATAACCGATTCCTGATTTCTCAATTCCTACAGCACGACCGTGATTTCACTCAAGATTTGTGGTTCGTGACCGAAATCAAGAGAAAAACTGATGTTCTAAATCCAAACGTTGAGGTCTTGGAAGATTTGTTAATAATAATAACAACAACAACAACAACAACAACTACTACTACTACTACTACTACTACTATTTAGCTGACACCTCCATCCACAGTGATTTACAATGTCAGACAGTAAGCTTTACAATGATTTACCCATTTACACAGCAGACCATTCTTACTGTATCAATTCAGGGTCAAGACCTTGATCAAGGGTACAACGTCAGGAGTGGTACTTGAAGCCAAAACTCTCATCTGTGATTACTCCACCAGTTGCTGCTCCAAGCTGTCACACTATGTTAAAGGAACACCATCGCACACCAAAACCAAGCTACCACGCCTCCCTCACATATGCTCAAAATTACAGTAAAGCACCTTGTTGCCATGACTCCTAACAGCCTATAGAATCGCTGTTCACACTGTGAGAGGGTCATGACTGATGTGGGCAGAGAGAATGACCAGAAAGCAGTTATGAACTTTGAAGTTCTACCATACATTTTCCCAGTATTTTGCCTTCTTCCCAGACTGCATTCCAGTCCCACGCTCTAGCCTAGGAAAATCACATTTACGTTTATTCATTTCGCAGACGCTTTGCTCCGAAGTGACGCAGATCTAAGAGGAAAAACACAAGGACCGCGTTACATCAACAGAAGGAGATTTGGATACAGAATTGTGATTCTGGAATACAGTTAGTAAACCCTGCTGCTGAGTGCAACAACCTCAAGTCCAAGGGTTATCCTTGGAGAGGGGAGAGCGCTGCCGTTTTACCTTATTTACATTTATTAATTTATTTAATAGATGCTTTTTCTCCCCCCCAAAGTGACTCCCAATAAACTCTATGTAGTGTTATGAGCCCACACCATATTCACCGTGGTGACTTACACTGCTAGATACACTACTTACAATGGGTCACTCATCCATACATCAGTGGAACACACACACACTCTCTCTCTGTCATTCTCACTATGGGTGAACCTGAACAGCATGTCTTTGGAGTGCGAGAGGAAACCAGAGCACCCAGAGGAAACCCACACAGACTGAGTGGGGATCGAACCCATGTCCTCTCACACCACCACAGTGCTACTCGCTGTGCCTCGTGCCACCCAAACCTAACCACAGCACGAGTTCCAGAATGGCGTGAAGGGATGTTTGATCAATTTATCGCATTGCTGACACTGTGGAGAGGCAGAAAGTGCCAGAAAGTGCAGAGGAGGAAGGTGACACTCTGTAGGACACTGGAAATTACCACAACCAGCAGGTGGCAAAGTGGTTGGCTACTCTAACCTGGAGGGTGCGGGGTTGAATCCCACTGTGGTAGCCTCGATAAAGACACTTATCCTGATTTTACACAGAATAAACTGCTATAATATATATTATAAATGTGTAAATCAACTGACCACGTCAGGTAATACAAACTGACATCCACACCTAAGATAAACAAAACAGCCACTGGGTCCAGGGAAGAAAATTGAAGAAGGCCCCTGTGCCTACAGTACTTAAGTCTGAATTGGTTTTATTACGAAATGCGACTTTATAAAAATGATAAATACGAGAGAGCTGGCCTCTCTCAGTCTCTCGCGCTGACCTGGAACGCGGCGCTGTCCGCGCGCTCCGAGTTCAGCTGCCTCAGGTTCGTCGTGTAGAAAACGCTGTCCGCGTTGTCCCACACGAACAAGTCTCCATCCAAACAGAATATGAGGTTCTTCGCGCAACCCCTGCCGGCCGTTTCGGATTCCAAACGGAGATTCTCACGCAGTTTCTTGAAGATGTCGTGTCCCGGTAACTCATTCCTCCACGATTCCGCGGAAAACGCCGCCATTTTCCGCGCAACACGAAACCTGTATTGAACAACCAATAAGATCCCAAGTTCTTTCGACTCCGAGCGTCTTCCCTCCTATCAGACACACCCTGTAGAACCCAGCGGACCAAGCCATTCTGGGAACTGTAGTTCTTTCTAAAAAAAAAAAGAAATTAACTCCGTATGACTTTTCTTAAAAACGGGGAGAACTTAAACATCTGAGAACAGAATTTCGCTAAGGCGAATACAGCTAGTGCTGGCGATAACATTTTTAACGGCACTCGCAGCAATTTGTAAGCAAATATAGCTAACACGCTTTTTGCGTGAAGCACGTGAAGGCGAACTGTTGATGAGTGCGGCGCTTCGTGTTTTCGTTTAACGCCATTGGCCCACGCGTGTTGCGGTGGCGCCGCCGTGCGGCCAACACGGCCGCTGCAGTCCACGCTCGCCGTGTCACAGGCACTCGCATTGTCTCCTCCAGCGGCGGCGTGCCGCGTTCCCCCGCTCGTCCGCGCCACCGCCACCGGCAGCGTGCCCGTCCGCGCCGCTCGAGCGCCGGCGATCGGAATGCGCCTGAGCCGCAGGGGGCGCGCAGCGCTGTGAGCCGCTCCCGCAGGACCAGCAGCATGTCTCAGAAACGGGACTCGAACCCGAACCCGGACGGGTTCAGGGCTCTCAGCACCAGCGAGCTGCGGGATCTGCTACAGGACGAGCACAAGATGGATCAGATGGTGAAACTGAGTGAGAAGGTTACTGTTTCCATTTTTTTGTCCTTCTTAGGGAGCGACTTAAATATTAAATATTTGCTTTATAACACACACTCACGTTCGCAGCTCGTGGTTACGAGTCCGATGCGATCGCGGATCATTTGCAGAAAGCTGAATTACTGTCCTCTTCTCGTTTGGTAAAAACAGAGAAATAAATACCAATATTTATATAAATAAACATGATATATATCTGTATATATTCGCATCACGTTTTTTTGAAATTGGAGTGCTCATTGATGTATTCAACACAATATTCATATTCTGTTTTGCATGAAACTATTTTACAGCAGCGTTACACACTGTGTATTGCAATTCAGTTGTTCACGTGCGTGTGTACCGCTGCACCTTATTATACACACACACACACACACACACACACACACACACACACACACACACACACGTATTTCGATTGTCTTTAAATATCAGCATAAAAAAATTGAAAAAATTATGTCGGAAAAGCACATATAAGTAGGACACGGGGTGAATCAGTGTAAAGCTACATAATCAGGTTATCAGTGTGTTCATGAATGTATGATGTATGTATGAATATATGTATGTAGTGTGTATTACCAAGCAGTGTGTAATCTGTGTGTACTAATAACTCCCCTGCCAGATAGAAAGCTCTTTTACATTACAGTGAAGCATCCACAGGAAATTCACTATTAAAAAGGCAAGATTTAGTTTAAAACTTTTTCATATGAATTACTAATTAAGTATACCAAAATGTGGATATTGTGCTTTTCGCAGCAGTTATGTGGCTTTTGAGCTTAGTCCGTGTTGTACAGTTTCAGGGATGTGTTTCTTCACTGTCCAGGTTCATCAGGCCTGCAATATGTTATAGGGCACAGAGAAAATGGGTACTTTATGTGGAACTGCTGGGGTGTGTGTGCATGTGTGTGTGTGTGTGTGTGTGTGTGTGTGTGTGTGTGTGTGTGTGTGTGTGTGTGTGTGTGTCCGTCCAAGTGCTGTCCAGGCCATGACATTTGAAACCTACGTTGCTGCCCGGAGGAAGGAATCCGGCAGAGGCCGACTGACCCGACTGCACGAAGACGTGTGGAGATCCGCTCTTCGAGGAGCTGGGATTGCCGCTGCTATGGCAACCCTGAGGCCAGAACGACGGCCGCGGTGGCGCGGCTCTCGATAAAGTTGTAGATGCGCTTTCTGCATTTTTACAAGTCTTGAAGCTTGGGATTTTTCATTTAGAAACCCGTTCCTACCCATTTGGAGCAGCACAAACAGGAGAATGGGAGATGAGAGTGTGGTTTAATAATACCTCCATGGCGGGACGATGGGCACACCTGATCGTCAATGAGTTAGACATGTCCTGCACAAAGTGTTCTCCCATACTCCCAAGACAGATGTGTTTCAGGTGGATTGATGACTCTACATTGCCTGAAGTGTGTATATGTGCCAGTGAATGGGTGCGGGTGACCGCCATGTGATGGAGCGGCATCCCGTCCGGAGCGCTCCCTGCCTACGCCGTGTCTTCCCAGTATAGGGACTGCAGCGCGGTTACTGATGGTGGATGGATGAATGGATGAATGACCGTCCCACGCATCTCTGTCCCTCCGGGGGGACGCGCGATTGCTCCGCAATGTGTAGCGTGAAGCGCCACATACACGATCGCACGTGGCATAACCGTGCAGCGGAGCTCAAGCTCATCTTGCGTGCTCGCTGCTCCACGCACGAGCGCCCCATTTGGGGTCAACGGGCCACAGCTCTGGAAGGACAATTATGGCCCAATGAGGACACTATAGGTCCATACATGTGCTTTGTTTATGATTCTGTAGACATGTGCTGTATACATTAATGAGGTCCACGCACTGTATGGGCTGTTTTTCACTCTTCTTGCCACGCAGCTCGGCTTCGCTTTGTCCTCTTGCCTCAGCGCGAACAGACTTGGAATGCACGTCTCGCTGGTGGCAGAATGAAAGGGTGCTTTCTCCCGCGGAACCCCCAGCTGGGCCATTAATCGAGTGGGCTCAGATTTTTAATTAAAAGCGGATGTATCGCAGCGAAAGCACGCGGACGCGGCTGTCAACCGCTGCCAGTTGGGGGGTGGCGGTGGTAGGGGGCCGCAGTGGCTGCATGTCTTCCTGATGTTGCGAGTTCAGTTACGGAAACCAGGGTGGTTTTAACGTCTGCTCGGTACTCCCTATTATGTCTTGCTAGCGCCACCATCGGGCCGGACGAGGGAGCACCGGACCCGAAACTCCGCTCGGCAGCGGATTCCTTCCTTGCAGCTCCACGCTTTTCAATGAAAATGGAAAAGCGGCCGTTATCTGCGCACACACGCATGGCCGGCGGGTCATTTTTCATTCCTCTCCCGCTGAATCTTTCCAATCTTTTACAGATAATGGGAAAACACAGTTCAGGACATTTCCTCATTAATGCACAAATACGAAGGCCCGCTTTTCCGAAATGTCCAAGAGCGACTTTCCTTCCGTTTTCCGTGTTTCTCGCAACTTTCCTAAGCGTGTTAGAAAATTTCCAGCATGCCCAAATGTGTGCAGGCGCCTATAAACAGTGTCAGCTTCGGTTTATTGGGGAGCGGGTCATCCCAAACACAGAGTCCCAGGGGCTGTAAAAACATGCGCAGAGTAAATAGAGTTTGGAGCTGCCAGGACAGGAAATTGATATTGCTCAGATCCTGTTTAGGTGAAATGTAAGCAAATGAGGAATGGTCCATATGAGCGGGATTTGTTCCCGTTAACCATTGTGGGGGGCGATTCCACTCCCGGGAGATGCTCAGGGAGCCAAAGGTATTAAATTCCTGAGGGATCTCACAGCCGTGCTGTAAATAATGGGGTAAAAGACTGTGATCTGCCGCTCCGGGTAGTCGCAGCAGCTGTCAAAGGTATTATGAGCCTCAGCACCAGGGCGTGCAGTGAAAACTTGTGAACTGTCATCTATACCCGTGAGCAAAGCACCTCTGAGGAAGTGGTTAAGGCACACGTCGTTCGTGAGGTTCACCCGAGATCTGCTGTCTGAGGAAGTCGAACGAAGCAATGACCCTTTGCGATATGCAGGTTTTGTCTTAGTGGCACATCGAAAAAGAAAAAAAACAGCACCGCACGTAGCCGTGCATCTTAAATCGTCATTAAAATCCGTGATAGCATGTGAAACCTCCTCAGGCATTAATCAGCTTATTGGGAAAGGGGCTTTCTTTAGCAAAAGCCTCACACTGACTGGGACATTATTATTCTTATAGAACATTGTATGTGCCTTTAAATATTTCATTCTCATTTAAAATTCATAAGGGAGCAGGGTATTAAATCTAGAGTGCCGTATCTACGGGACTGGTAAAAAAGGAGGGAAACGCAAAGCACAACCCATTGGAAACATTTGAGCAAATCCCTAATGGTAGAATTTCTCTCCTGAGGTTATGACTGCCCCCACAAATAAACAATAAGCAAGATCTCCATGCTACAAAGACAGTGGCATTTTTTGGCTGAATGGAAGGACATATCTATTATTCCGAAGTTTTTTCCTCTTTGTTCTTATATCGCAGAAACAAAAATCCAACATTTCCAGTTTTCCCAGCCAAGCAGTTCAGTATCTCCTGGGAAAACACATCAACAGCTCTGAATCCAGTTAGAATGAACATTTACCTAATTTCATTTGCACTAACACTGAATTGGTGGCTGCACGTGTACGTTAATGCAGTGTAAATGCGTTCGAGAACACATTTTATGGCAACCAAAGAGAAACACACACACACACTTTTGGAACCGCTTGTCCCATACAGGGTCGCGGGGAACCAGAGCCTAACCCGGCAACACAGGGCACAGGGATGGAGGGGGAAGGGACACACCCAGGAGGGGACGCCAGTCCACCACAAGGCACCCCAAGCGGGACTCAAACCCCAGACCCACCGGAGAGCAGGACACGGTCCGACCCACTGCGCTACCGCGCCCCCCAAAGAGAAACAGTACATGTTTAATGATGGCTATAGTGGGCCTCAGTCTTGATGTCTGTCGAACCACCGAAATATCCATCTACGGGTTACGTTACCAGTTAAACCTTTTTCAGCAAACAGTCAGTATTGCCTCTCACTGTTAGTTATTAAATGTCAACATAATAGAAGAAAATTCTAAGAAATTTTTCATTCACAGCTGGGCCAGCAGGTGGTGTAATGGTTAGAGTTTAGTTTCTTGAAATCTAAGGATGCAGATTTGAATCCCTCCCCTGCTTTAGTGCCCTTGATCAAGGTACTTACTCTGAACTGACAGAGTAAAAACTACACATCTGTATAAATGGGTAAATCATTGTGTGCAACTTTGGAGAAAAGCATTAAAAGACACCCTCAACAGTGAGGCACCAATTGGAAGCCCTAGTACGCACACACACCATCTGAAACCACTTATCCCATATGGGGTTGGGGGGAGCCGAAGCCTAACTCAGCAACACGGGGCGTAAGGCTGGAGGGGAGGGGACACACCCAGGACGGGACGCCAGTCCATTGCAAAGCACCCCAAGTAGGACTGGAACCCAAGACCCACGGGAGAGCAGGACCTCGACAAACCCATCACGCTACTGTACCTCCTGAAGCCATAGTACAGAAGTTCGAAGTTGACAATGATTTTGTGCGTTAATAATGTTGGCGGCTTTTCCATACGTTTATATGCAAATGACAAAACGGGCGCTTCAAATGTGTTAGTTTATTTATAGAGTCCCAACATCTGTAACCTCTCAGACTCCTCGTGGAAGAGGAGATGATTCACGAGAACGCGGCCGGGCTCGGGAGCGGAATGCGCACTGTGAGCGGGTTACCAGAGTCGCCGGAGAGCAATGTCCTCGGTCCCTGCAAACAAGTCCAGCATTGTCAGGCCTTTATTGTGCCCTGACTGGTTGACGCAATACGGAACGGAAGGACTTTAATTAAAGGCTTCTGGGTTCCCACTCCCCTTCCCATACTGGTACCAGAAAGCCCATTTTACAGGCTTCCCTCTTTAAATATATATTACATTCGCCGTTTGACTCTTCGAATTTGTGTCTGCTCTTAGAAATATAATCTGTCCGTGCAGAATGGTACAATATGGTAGCGAATGGAAATTACTGTACTGGAACTACATCCTCTGCCATGCCCACTTTTATCTTCCCTCTTTAATATGATGTGTCAAGTTTAATAGAGACAGACTAATGCGCTGTGAGGCGGGATCAGGATAAATATTCGAAATGCTTCTTTCCACCCTGCAGTTTATGTGCTTTTATTACTCACCGCTTGCAGTGATCCCATGTTAACTAAACTTAACAGAGCGACGCGTGCTCCGTGCTCTAACCGGCATGTAATTTTCTGCAGTGAGTAATGCATTGATCCGAGGGTTTTTGAGCAAGTACGTTAGATTCGTAGCATTTTTATAAATCGATACCAAATGCTTAGGGGTTTTTACTGGGCACTAAGTATTTTACCTTAAAGTACTGACAGGATAGAAGGTTAGAAGCAGTTATACTGCGTCGGGCTTGAAAGGTGTTTACATCCCTCATTATTGCCACACTTGGAAAATATACAATGAAATGGAACATAAATGTGCATAATACATTTTTTGTTGAGTTGTTACTCTGTCTTTCCTGGGAAATCTAAATAATTCTTATTTACTGGAGGGGGGGGGGGGGGGCGTGGTGGTGCAGCGGGTTTGGCTGGGTCCTGCTCTCTGGTGGGTCTGGGGTTTGAGTCCCCCTTAGGGCGCCTTGTGGTGGACTGGCATCCCGTCCTGGGTGTGACCCCCCCAGCCTTGCGCCTTGTGTTGCCGGGTTAGGCTCCGGTTCGCCGCGACCCCGCTTGGGGTGAGTGGTTTTGGACAATGTGTGTGTGTGTGTGTGTGTGTGTGTGTGTGTGTGTGTGTGTGTGTGTGTGTGTGTGCGTGCTTATTTATTGAGTGCATTTTATTAATGGGGATGTGTTATTTGTTTGACTGGCAGTGAAGTGTTATCAAAACAAGAATGACTTTTTAAAAATAAGATCATGCCCTGTGATTTATACAAGAGCATGGATTTTCATGAGTAGCTGTCCACTTCCGCACAGAAATGGCCCTTTCCGTAAGATATTTAGCTATTAATCAGTTAAAAATTATTCAACCAGTTGTCCAAGATAATTACATATTCCACTGGATGTTATAGATTGATGAAGTTTCAACACATGTAAGTTCTGAAAAAAGGGAATTCTGCTCAGATCCTTGTTCGGTATAGACTGTCGAGCAGAAAATAAGTGAAAAATGGGCACATCCAAATGCAGACAGGGAAACGTTCTCTTGAACCAAGGGAACCATGTAAAGCGTAAAGTAATATGTCAGGGTCCTTCAGAACATAAAATCTTGGGTATTTTATGTGAACTGGGTTGGTAAAGCCCTAGTGGGTAATGATGACTCCAGCTGCTGGTGGACAAAATGAATGTTACACTACTGGAAGCATGACAAGTTTTCTAAAAAAAAAAAACAAACATTCTCGAGAGTTGTCGAAAAAAGGAGATAACATTTTCCAGGCTTCTATCCACAAGCAAAGCTGTTAACTGCAGCTACAGAATCAGATATTAATAACAGCAGTTTGACCAATTCTTCCACACACCATTCTAGCATATATGATTTTTTTTAAATGAAGTCCCTGCTATGTGGAATCTGGACTTCTCTTCCTTTTCTTTGGCAGCCTAAATCAGGGCCAGTCGCCCGCTCTTGGCTTGTCTCTTTAGTGGCAAGTTTATGAATAAGTTTTTGTTTTTTTTTTTTTTTTTTTTTTTGCTGAACCAAATAATTTTGGAGGGAATTCGGCCCGTCGCGGAAAATAAAAACCACATTTTTTGTTTTTCAGAAAAAGAAAAAAGCAGATTTGTGTGAGGAAACAAAGGTCTGCGCATACGAGTTGGTAGCAGGACGCACGGTTTTTCGTGCTCCCTATTTGCAGATGGAAAAAACGACAGGCGAAAAAGTCTTTCTGTTATTTAGCTCTGGACACATGACTTCCCACAAAGATTAAACGTCGCTCTTTGGTTGGAGACAGTGACTTGCAAAGTCAACATTCGGGCGCTGTGGTTTGAAGGGATGCCGGGGCGGCTCGCATGCCTGGTGCTGGGAGGCCTGGGAAACGCCAGCTCCGCCGGTTGGGGGGCTCCTCTGGTGGGCCCGATCGAAAAAAGCGCCTCGTGGGAACATTCCCGTGGCCGAGCCCGGGTGCGAGGAGGAGCGGGCCGACATGCCGGAGAAACTATTCATGTAATTGCGGGTGTTTTTGTCGTTGTGTCCCGAGGAGATGCTTAGCTGCTTGACGGGAAACTCATCGAGCCCCTTGTGGTCCGTGGCCTTAGGATCTCCATGAAGCTGAGACAACATTCATCATAGACATAACTTACTAAAAGTATTCAGTGCAATGTTCTTATATTACTCTTGTCTGTTATTTTAAAAGTTTGGACTCTGACTTATCATAACCTGTCAGTAATTAATACGCTGAAGCGGAATTTTTCTTGCCCGTTTTCGGATGAAGTCCAACAAGGTGTACATGGGTTGGTTGAGAAGGTTTGAGACTGTGCCTGTCATTCTGCGCCTGAGGGTTCCTAGGGGTTTTGGACCTTTTCAAAGCACCTTCCTTCACGTTCTATACAGTACACTTCCTGCAGCGCCCCAAAAACTTCTCAAAGATGCGTGGCATCGGATTTTTTTCGGCATCGTCGTCAAGGCAGCGGCCGTAGCTTTTATCCTCCTCTTCATCAGACGAAAATTTTCTCTCCCGCAATTTTTTTGTCTACATTCCATATGCTTCATTCAACATCTCAAAAGTCTCTTGAGCACTTTACACAAAATTCAGTGACCCGTGTTTGAGGAACCACCCCGTTGGAAATGAGGGCTTATTGGGCAAGTCAAGGATTAAACAGAAAGCGGTCCTACTTCTGGTGTACAGTCACAAGGCCTTGCAGTACAATCAGTCTCTGAACTTTTCCATCAACCCTCATACAGCAATGGTCGTTACATCGTAAAGTCACATATTCAGTAAGTGGAACAAATGTGTGGCCTGCGTCTTCATTAAAACCAATTTGCATGTTTTAAAAGTCACAAGGTTGTGTAGTGGTTAGAGCTGGCGTCTTACGCCGGGGTTGGAATCCCACGTCTTGCTGTTGTATCCTTGATCAAGGTACTTACCCTGAACTGATATGGAAGAAATTATCCAGCTGTACACGTACATGGGTGAATCACTGTGAGTCACTGGAGAAAAGCATTGTTAAATAAATGAATGCACCATAATCACCTCACTGAGTTTTTCATGGGCTTCGGCATATGCTTTTCATTTAATATAGCGGCGCAAAAGCCAATCTGTCAGTGTAACATTGGTTTTGTGTTTACTTAACTGCTAAATCCACACTGATAAAGAGTAGCAAATGCCCAGTTATTTTATGGGCTTGGGTTCGAGTGCACCCCCGTGAAGCAGTCAGAAAATTGCCATCCCTCCCGCGGCTGTCAAAACCAGCATCTGCAATGGAGGCCAAAGCCTCAAGATCAGTCTCGCTGGTGGCAGGAGTAGCTCATTGCCGGGCCAGAATTCCACCCGTCATCCCTGGGTGGAAAAAAAAAAAAAGGAATTAACACTCTCCCTTGCCCTGGCTCACCTCATCTTGTACGTTCTTTCTTAGTTTCTAATTCTTGTGTTTCTTTTTAAATTGTGTGTTTTTATGTGTCTCTGCATATCTGGAGAAACCCTGTGGGCTAATTTCAGGGAAGACCCTGATTTTTACAGATGACACATCCATTGTCATTAGGAAAATGAAAGAAGGGTGATATATTAGCCACATTCCCCTGTCATTTTGAATTTCATACTTGTTGCCAGCCCTGCTTTTATCTCTGTGTGACTCTGCTGTTGTTTTATTCTTAGTCGCCATGGCGATTAAGGATGTAACACTCAGCGCTAGTCTGCTTGTGTCCTGTTGTGAACAGCTATTTTGGCTGAGAAAACAGAAATAGAAAGGAAAGAAGAACGCAGTTGCTGGAATGGAAATGGTAGTTTACACTTTGGACTCATGGTGGAATTACGTTAAGATGAGCTTCGTAACGGAGCGGCCGTGCCGCCCGATGGTTCCCTATATACGAATTTCGAAAGCAGTCCGCAATCAGTGCTTTGGCATTTCTTGGTCTCTGTTTTTTGACCTTGGCCATAGTGTTGCTTGAATGCTGTTTTTCAACCCTATTTATTGTGACGGTTGAGGACTAGAGCTCTGCCAGGAACACAGAATCTGTGTCAAAGACAAAATTCAATTATATTATTAGATCATTAAATCTTGTAAAAAAAAAAAAAAGTGAAACCAAGTATCGATTTCCTCCTTTTTTGTTATCGATGTTTCATTGCATCGTTGAATAATTTTGCAAGTTGCAGTTTTTTATTATTTTAATGCTCTGTGGACACTTTTTTTAAAAAAACAGCATTTTTCAGAATTTTAATGAAGCAGCTCAGGTACCTTTCTCAAGGGTACAGTAAGAGGGGGTTCTTCTGGAAACTGAACCAGCAACCTTGATGTTTCGAGTCCAGTCACCGGTTTACCTTTTGTAAAGGATGAGGCACAGCTGCATTTGCCATCTTGCCTATATTTACCATTTCACTTCAGAGCCTTCCAGAAGACAGGCTTTTTTCAATGACCTCACCTCTGTACCCTTGTACCTCAATAGTTGGTAGATAGTGGGCGGAGCCTAACTGTTTGTCCCTTCCTGCCATCCAGTTCCAGGAGCTGCAGGTGGAGCGAGAGAACCTTCTGACCACTAACCGGAGCCTGGCGGAGGAGAGCCTTGCTCGACGGCCGTGCCTCCAGAACGGCAAGATGCGGCTGGCCCAGAAGTACCAGGAGCTGGAGAAGCTGGCAAGCACCTGTCGGGAGAAGCAGAGCCGACTAGGTGAGTCCCGTGGCCGATGAAGGGCAGAAACCAGCTTCCGTGGGTTTGGGGAGAACGAATGTGTTATAACTAAATAACATCAGGTAAAGAGCGTTAGAATGATCAAGTAGGAATCAGGTATAGGTCCTCGGTTGTCCAGTCAAATGCATTTCTGATTTATTAAATCAAATTGCTGATTTATCCAATGACAGCAGATTTGGCTAATTGCTGATACCTTAAATGCGATCGCTGTTTTATCCAGTCAAATGAAATGTGGTTTGATTTTGACAAACAAATTAAAAGTTGCTGCCTATCCAGTGCTGTGATTTTGGCGGTCACTAAAAAAATGATAATAAAGGTAAAGACGGTAAGGCAGTGTAGTGGTTAGTGCTGTTATCGCAGTTAAACAACTCAGGTTTGAATCCCACCTCCTGCCGTAGCACACTTGATAAAAGTACACACACACACACATTTTCAGAACCGCTTGTCCCTTACGGGGTCACGGGGAACCGGAGCCTACCCGGTAACACAGGGCGTAAGGCCGGAGGGGGAAGGGGACGCACCCAGGACGGGACGCCAGTCCGTCACAAGGCACCCCAAGCGGGACTCGAACCCCAGACCCACCGGAGAGTAGGACTGCGGTCCAACCCACTGCGCCACCGCATTGATAAAAGTACTGTCCCTGAATTTGTATGGTAGAAGTTGCACAGGTGTATCCATCCGTCCATCAGGGTTGCGGTGGTCCGGAGTCTATCCCGGAATCACTGGATGCAAGATGCAAAGCTGAGGGGCGTACACCCTGGATGGAACACCAGTCCATCTCAGGGTATGCCCAGGTGTATAAACAGGTAAATCGTTGAAAGTAGCTTAGTGTACAAACCTAACAATTTGGGTTGCTTTGGCAAAAAGTCTCAGCTAGAAGAATAAATCAGAATGATAGTAAAAAAAATGGGCACGGTGGCACAGCGAGTAGCGCTGCTGTCTCACAGTACCTGGGTGGTGTGAGAGGACATGGGTTCGATCCCCGTTCAGTTTGCACGTTCTCTACATAGGTTTCCCCTGGGTGCTCTGGTTTCCTCCCACACTCCAAAGACATGCTGTTTAGGTTCACCCATAGTGTGTGAGTGACAGAGAGAGTGTGTGTGTTCCACTGATGTATGGATGAGTGACCCAGTGTAAGTAGTGTATCTGGCAGTGTAAGTCACCGCGGTGAATAAGGTGTGTGGCCTGATAACACTACATAGAGTTCATTAGAAGTCACTTTGGAGAAAAGCGTCTTCTAAATAAATAAATGTAAAATCAAATTTAGTCATGGTTGCTGAATCAGACTGAAAGGATAAAGTCAGAAATGCTGAGTGTACCTTAGTAATTAGTAACATACGTCAGTTGTCAATGCACTCAAAACGTTGAGTTTCAGAAACATCCGTTTTGTGTTTCGAAGGGCCTGAGTTAATCCAGCAACTCACAGCGTTTGTACGCCGGTTTAATAATAGTATGGAAACACTGCAGGGTGTGTGCTGCTGAGATCATATCACTTCACTGAGCAGTAACATTCCATAGTAACGGATCCTGTCGCCTGTTGAACGGTGCTTATGAGGGCAGCAAGGTGACTGGTGGGTCTGGCCTGGGCTAAATCATGTCCGCTGCCCAACCCTCTCATCGTATCCGGTGACGGAGGCATAGCAGTGCTTTCGGGTCCCAAGGGAGGTGAGCTCTGGCCAAGCGGTCCCCACCTGGCGTTCCCACACTCTTTCAACTGCGGCCAAGAACAACCGCAGTGCGGCGAGAACTGGGAGAAGGAGGCTGGTGGCTGATGATCTGGTTTCGGCTCTTCGGTCGGAAGCCCGGGGCCAGCGAGGCTGTTTCAAATAAATGTCGAGTTGAGCGTCGCCCAGCACCTCACGGCTTCTTTTGTTTCTCCTTCGCAGCAGCGTTCAAGGCCTCCTTCTCACGGCTTGTTTTGCAAGATGCCTTAGGGGTTAGGCTGCTCCGGCAGAACCGGAGGCGCCCCGACTTTGGCGCGCCCTCTGACGACACGCCGCCCTGATCCGTGCTCGGTTTTAAAGCACGCTTATGATGAAGCAGTTTTCAAGCGGCAGCTTTGTTTACGTGTTTATTTTTTTTTGCCATCGGTCTCTCTCCAAACCACGCGATCCCAGAAGGGTTCCATCCTTCTCAGTTCCGAATAATTGTCTGATTGTGCGCCGGCTCGCCTCTCTTTGTGTGGAAGACAAAAGTGCTCTTTATTGGATGTGATGAATCCTCGCTCGCGTGGAGACTTGAAAAGGGGGCCGATCGGAATTCAGGGTTTCTCCCGTCTTTGAAACAGCCACCCCCCCCCACCCCCCGTCTAAAGACCAGGGGGCCTTTTTCACACTCCCTGCTCCTTACTACATATATGAATTATTGAGAGTATGGAAATGGAGGCGCCGCCAGGATTAGCTGCAGGTGTCCCAGGTGGCTTAGCTCAAGTAACGGGAGGGGTTGTCAGGGAGCGGGACATATGACCTCCCGTTACCGAACTGGAACGGTGAGGTATTAATTGTTCGCTGAAGTGTACCTTCGCTCTTGGCTGCCAGAGTAACCCAGGCACCTTTGTCCCACCAGCAACTTTTGCGATAAATTCAATAGCCCGGCATGTTTGCCCATATGAGGAGGCGAATACTCCTTCTGACACATTCCCCATCGTACATTTAAATTTCTATTTATTTATTTTGCAGACGTTTTTCTCCAAAGCAGCTTCCAGTGAACTCTATGTAGTGTTATGAGCCCACACACCTTATTCACCGCGGTGACTTACACTGCTAGATACACTACTTACACTGGGCCACTCATCCATACATCAGTGGAATACACACACACACTCTCTCTGTCACTCACACACTATGGGGGGACCTGAACAGCATATCTTTGGAATGTGGGAGGAAACCAGAGCACCCAAAGACTTACGCTGCTAGATACACTACTTACAATGGGTCACTCATCCATACATCAGTGGAACACACACACACTCTCTCTGTCACTCACACACGCCTTTGCCTTTGGACCCAAAGGTCGCAGGTTCAAATCTCATCTCTGCCTGTAGTACCCTTGAGCAAGGTACTTACCCTCAGTTGCTCCAGTAAAATTACCCTGCTGTATAAATGGGTAAATAAATGTAAGTAGATTAACATTATAAGTCGCTTTGGAGAAAAGCATCAGCTGAATGAATAAATGGGAATAAAGATGGAAATAGCTGTTGGATTAAATATAAATAGATGTAGTCTGTGACAAGTTAATATGTAGTTATATATGTATAAGTATCTCGTATGGGCTGGGTGTTTATATCGAATACAAGTGTTGTGCAGTGCATTTTTTATTCTCTCTGTGCAGTTCTTCATCACACTCCAGCTCATCCTCCTTCCTCCACCGCGCTGTTTCGTTCTCCTCTGATGGTGCTGGAGGAACACGACACGGTCTTGCCCGAATAAAGCAGAACGCAGCGCAACGAATAGGAGATTGTGGACATAATGTATTTCTTATTTTCCATAATTTAAAAGTAAGCTTAATTTTAGTGTTGCTCGTCATTAGGAAAAGGTAATAAAATAAAATCTCTGCTGCAGACCGTGGCCCCATCTATGATTCCCTGTCTCATAACTGTATTTCCAGAATAGACTTTCTGAATAGACACCCTGCATTTTTTCCGGCTGTTGATGAAAATAGAATAAATAAAAGCGTTACGGAGAATTTTCATTAATTAAAGCTGCACTTCAAGTTTTTACAGAACTTGAGCAGTGAATCAGTTGAGGGATCTTTGTACTACGAAGCCTATATTGATCGTAATGCATCGTTGGGACGTGAACAATTGGAACTGCAGTCAGAGTTCCGGTCCTAATCGTGTTCGTAGTTGACGTCTAGGTGTAATAACAGCGCGGAGGGGGAAATAGCAGCAAGATTAAATATAAATAGGCCCAATCCTTGTCGTGTTAATAAATGCATTACTCTAGGCCGTACATCACGCTACCAGCGGAAACTGCAGTTGCATGAAATTTTTTCGTAGCTGGACGCCAACAATGGAATGTTAATGACCATTCAAGCGTGGATATGGATTATGATGTGCGTTTCAGAGGCTGAAAGGGGTACTACCTGAGGGGAAGAACTTGTTGTGCCTTGTCGTTTGAGTCCTGATTACCCTGTATCTCTTCCCAGAAGGGAGGGTTTGGAGCCCCTTGACACAGCTCAAAAAAGCCCCACCCGTTGGATGAGCGCTGTAAGCCCCAGAGAGTGCCTATGGGTAAGGCTTGGTGCGATGAAATCACTTCTCAGGCAGTCTCGGGGACATTTCAAGTTAATGGAAGTCATGGTTTCTTGCGCTGCGCTGGAAACTTCTCCGCGCAAAAACACTCTCCCGCTGAGCGGTGCAGCTGGCCAGAGCAGCTGTCTGCCACCGGAAGGAGAGTGGAATGCTAAACTTCCCGTTGCCGTGCTGCAGGTTCCCGCCGCTACACGGACAGGCGGATGGGTGGGGGTTCCTTCCTCCGCAAAACATCTGATTCTCGTTTTGGAACGAAGAGGTGAAAAGGAGGTTGGATTCTTGGAGTTGGATGGGGCGGGGGTTCGGCGGTGGAACAGCCGGAGCGGGTCCTGGCCGACCGCACATAGCCATTGCGTAACGCGGTTTTTTTTTTTTTCTTTTGTGGGGGGAGGGAAAATGGAAGATATTAGCGTGGAACCCATCCAGAGCCGCCGCGATCCCAAGGCGAGTGCGTGGCTGCAGACCATGTCGAGGAAGTGCGCCCCCTCCCCTCGGCCTGTCTGATAAACTTCCCCGCGGTCAGGGAAGGGGGAGCCCTGGAAGCCGCGCGTTTGCGGTTCGGCTGCGGCCCATCAGCAGTAACAATGGAGCGTTACCTTCTCAACGGGGTGTTTCGCCGCCTTGCTTTTGCAGCAGATCGCGTACGGCTGTGCCTCACATGCGATTCTTGAACGCACGCGGACTCGGATTTGTCCGGAGTTTCCTGGGGATCGGCCGTAGCCTTTGCGGCTTTTGCGGCCGCGAGCCGTTCCGAAAAGGATTGCGCACGTTCCGTTGTTTGCTCGCGCGGGAAGTCTTTATGCTTCTCTCGGGCTTGTGTGTGGACAAACACAGCTCAATATTTACATTTACTCTTTTTCATCTACGTTGGTTGATTTAGCAGCCGCTGTTCTCAAAACCGACGTACACACACACACACTACGGGCAATTTAGAGTCGTCTGAAATACATGCTGTTGGACTGTGGAGGAAAACCCAAAAGAACATGCCAGCTCCACACAGACTGAGCTTTGTTCAAACCCGCAGATGAAGATGGACTGGGGCAGATATAATATGATCATCTACTGCTGTCACGAAGGCCTTTAATGCGTTGATACCACGTAACACTATTAATAGCACTTGATAGCACTGTTACGATAGCTCGACCGTTGTGAAGAGTCGCAGAAGACCTTGCGGTCAGTCCGCCAGCCCACCAGTTGCTTCCGAGCAGCAGGAGGCTGGAGACTCGCAGGAAGTGGGTGCAACTCACCCACCCGCCCTCGAAGGAATAGGCGAGGAGGCGAGCTACGGGCACCTGGCGTCACCATCTGGAGGCCATACAAAGGGCGTGGGTGGGGGGATCGGTGCCGCCGACGGTGCAGATGTGACGGAGCGTCGTCTTGCCCTTCTGGCCCCTCCGCGGCGAAGTAAAACCCGCTACTTTCTGCAAACCGCAGAACTCGGTCTACCTGGTGACTCACGGCTGCGGCGGATCTGCAGCCGAAGGCAGTGCGGCGCATTGCTTCACTGGTGACAATGTGTGTTGAGCGAACAGTGCTTGTGTGTGTGTGTGTGTGTGTGTGTGTGTGTGTGTGTGTGTGTGTGTGTGTGAGAATGCAGAGGTGTCAAATGTCATGCTGTTAATACCTTAAGACTGCCATTTAAGAGTCACGGTTCCTTCCACTGGCTGCCACATATCTCAAAACCATGTTGAACCGTTACTCTGCCCTAGAAATAATCTTTAAATCGAAACCAAATGCCCTACACAAGTGGGACGTTTCTTTCTTGTGTCTTCCTTCCTCATTTTTATCTATATACCCGACATTTTTTTCCAAATCCACTGACAACATTAAGCAACTTACACTGATTCGCCTATTTGTACAGCTGGGAATTTTTACTGTACCGGCTTAGGGTAAGTACCTTAATCAACGGTACTACAGGAGAAGGTAGGATTCAAATCTGGGTCCTTTGAGTACAAGGCGGCAATACAGCCACTTTTTCGTGAGTCATCTTCTGTTCCACAAGCAATGTAAGGCATTAGAGATGTTGGAACGCTATAAATAAACCGACAAAAATGAAACACCCACTTCGCCGTTTATGTGTAGACATATGAAAAAACCCACTGACATTAAGATAATAATTAATGAAAGAATTATGTTAACTTAGAAGTTAACAACAGCCTTTGATTGACTCCCAACTGCTGACTTCATGGCTATATTTATTTATTTAGGTAATGCTTTTTTTCAAAGCAGGTAACAATGATTTATCCGTTTACACAGCTGGGTAATTTAGAGTAATTACCTTGTTTCAGAACCGGGGTCGGTCCTTTGAGCGCATGGTGGCAGCTCTAACCCCTACACCACCCTACAGCCCCTTTATCCACACGCAGATTTCACCAGTAAGTCATGTTCTGAAATCTGGTCAGGAAATCTGCCTAATTTTCTCCCCAAAAAGGCTCTCGAATTGTGAGCCAATGAAAGCAGAGCATGCCCACACACACATTTAAATTCATATTTTTGTGCGGATAAGTATTTTTCGCATAAAAACGTTTTGCTTTTTTTGCGAATTGTAGAGACACCAGGTAGCATGATGGTTAATGCCCCTCAAAGGAGATTCAACGATTCAAATCCCTCCTCTTGCTGTAGTACCTTTAGCAAAGTACCTTCCCAAGACTGATAAAGTAAAAATGACTCTGCTGTGAAAATACATACATCATTATGAGTTGCTTTGGAGAAAAGGGTCAACTAAATAAACAAATGTAAATGTACTATGTCATGGAAATATTGTGTCGCCCAGAATGCAGGGCAAAGTGGGCGAATAAGGTGTTTGTGGGCTCAACTGATGCGCTATGACAGGAAATGTCCCCAGTGTGTGAAGGGCGTAACAGTGGGTAGGACAATTTGCAGAGTGGTCTCAACTGAGAGCCTGGCTCCAGGGGTCTAGGGGGATGGTTCCTGCTATGAACTCATGCCTTATCTCCAGCCCGACATGGATGTCTGAACCCCACCAGACTGCACTGCGATCTGTTAAGAGTAGTTTGTTGGGAGTTTGGCCTGCGCTGCTTCTTATCCAGCTGATCTGGTGCTAAACCAAAACACATGCTTTAAAATGATGCTCAGAGTTCTGTCGAGTGCTTGTCTTTGCATTGGTCAAAGTGGAAAAGGACATTTGAGTAAGTGAATAGCCATAGCTCACCCAACCCCTAATCCCTGATCCTAAACTGAAAGCTCATTGCAAAAGGTTCTGTAGAGCACCTCATGAACTTCATTTTGCTTTTGAAAACCACTCAAAATCCTCATCCTGCAAAGGCCATGGCTGATGCAAAGTCCCCGGTGGCTTCTTTTGTTGCCAATGTTCAGTCAATAAATCTTTCAGCTCCTTTTGTCCCTACATACACTTCCAGCCACAATGCAAACTTATTTCAGACCGACTCTTGATGCAAGCTCTTCCTCTCTTTCTTCTTCTTGGTACGTATGCAAGCTTTGGGTTTTCATGTTATTGTTGCATTTTACTTCACTCCCTAGACAGGCAATATGTTGTGGGAGCAGAGCCGCTGGGGTTTTGAGTTTTGGACGTAGTGCAATGGTCATGCATTCCCTCCTTTTCAAATATCATGGTGGCTGATGTTCTCCATGCGTTGGGTTCGCTTGCTCCCAAACCAGCTGCACAATTTCTCCTCCCTGCCCTTCCTCAGGAGTGTTTTTTCCATTCAGCAGCACAAATGGGCAGAAGAGAAGAGCAGAAGCCAGGCCTTCAAGTGGGGCTTGAATTACACACCCTTAGAACAACGAAGCTCACAAACATAAACTCATGAATACACTAAATGAGCCAGTTTGGAAAGAAGTGATTTATCACATCTCTGCATGTGTACCTTTGGTATGTGCCCTTCGTCATATACTAAATAAACTAAATCAAGCAAGCGATTTTGAAATTACCATGATGGGCAAGTTTAGGAGCAGGGAAATAGGAGACGCTGTCACTGAAGTATGTTAAAAATGTGAGCGTTTTTCTCAAGCACTGATAAAGACCTGCACTGTGAACCCCTCTCTGTCACTGGTGATATTGTTCTCCTTTGTGGTGCGCGTAGATTAGAGGTGTTCTGTTGGAGGAAGCTGGTGCTCTTCACTGTAAATCGGTTGCCATTAACAACGGAAACAACATCAACAACTGGTTCGCGGTCCATCTGAAGAGCGTAATCGTAATGAGTTAACGGGCACATGCTGTGGATGGACAAAACAGACTGTGAAAGCTTCAAGCTGAAGCCACTAGTGCAAGAGCTACAGATGAGTGTGTGGTTGATGTTGCGCAGTCTTTGGCAAACCCTCTTTACTCCTGTCAGTGTGAATTGTACAACGGAAGAGTGAATGCATTGGACATGTTGACCCTTTCTTACTCAAAATACTGTTGGGAATGAGCTTTCAGCTGTGTTCTGTCCAGCAGGCTTACGCATCGACACGCGGGTATTATCATAATGGCGTGTTTCCATAGTTACCACGGAGCTGTTCTTCAAGGGACAAGACCCTTTGTTTGTTGCTGGAATGAGCTAATAGGAAGTGATTGCCTTCCACTATGGCCCCGGGACCCAGTGACGGCACCGTTTCCTGCAGCTTCAACATGAAACCCTTGTGGGTGATGGAGTTGAGGTCTCCAGAGAAATGATGGCTGCCGGACAAGCGGTTTGGTTAACCAATATGACATTCTAGATGTTTACATTTATCTGATGCTTTGCTTTGAAGCAGCTGAAGATTATTTACCCATTTATGTAGCTGAGCAATATAGGGTAAGTACCTTGCTCAAGGGTACTACATCCAAAAGTGGGATTTGAACATGCAACCTTTGGGACCAAAGGCAATAACACTAACTACTACACTACCAGCTGTACCATCCTGGGAAATCCAGCTGTTACCCACTACTGTATACCAAGATGGGATATTCCAACCTGAGATACCTCCACCTTTGTATTTAGCTGTACATTGTGGTAAAGTTCATCTGTACATGACTGGAATCTGGTGACTAGATATTGGAATGACCAGATGCATCAAATGCAAAACAATGCTATTTTTTCCAGAATGAAAAAAAAATAATTGGCAAATTGTGAAAAGAAATAATGGTTTTAGGGGGATACTTAGCAACTGGGTAATTAGCTTTGATTAATGTGGAAAAGAAGATAATTTAAAAATGACAAAAATGTTTGTACGGTTCATCTGCCTGTGACTGGGCCTCAGCTAACCAGATGTTGGAATGACTCTACAGTTCATTATCTCACAATATTTTGTTATTATTATTATTATTATTATTATTATAATAGTTATTTACCAGAAGTTTCAAAAAAATCAAAAAAGGTGGTTGGTTAAATGTCTGAATGAAAGGGAAATGTGAGTTTCAAGCATATAATTCTCAGTACATAATATAAAATATTTTTTTGAAAATCCAGAATTGGATTGAATTCTTTCTCATTAATATTGTCAGTATTTTTCTTCCTTAGTTGCAGGGTACTGGGTGAAATAATAGACAGTTTGTTAAACAAATAACTATATTTCAAGCATAAAACTCCAAATGCAGAACTCAAAAAATATTTTATTAAAATTTGTTACAACATACTGTATACAGGATGCCCCCCCCCCCCCATTGGTCTGGTCATGCAAGGATGAACTGTATCACCATGCTGATATATTAATACCAATATTCTCCTGTGGTTCCAGAGTCTCACATGCAGAAGCACAGCCCCCAGACGGCTCAGAATCTGCTCCAGGAAGAAGTAGCTCGTGCTGAGGAGGAATCCGAGGTAATTTTAAACCGTTTTCGCCCTCCCTATCGATCCGGCAGCCCACTCGCAATAGAACCTGCAAGGAAACAATTTTCTTCGGTTCGTCCATCTTCCTTAAAAGCAGCAATTAAACCGGGCCATTTCAGCGCGTTAAGTCCAGTCACCTCGGTACGACAATCTTGGGAGGAATCCATCATGTCGTAGAAGTTTAACATTTGGCCCTTTGAATGTTCTTCCGCTTCCCTGAAACTGAATGACCACTCGGTTCCCCTAACCAGAAGGAGCGGGTGTCTGGAAACAAACAGGCTACGCTCCACTGAATCTAAACTATAGTTTGCATTTACATTCATGTGGCCCAGCTGATGATTACCAAGAGCTGCATCGGGGATGAATCACGCTGCCTTTTGCCAAGGTGAACAAGAGCCTAATCAATAGTGTGAATCGATTGACAGCCCATGCGTTAAAGCGAGAAAAGAGACATAATGGGGCTGAAGCAATCTGGTGGCACCCGGAGCGAGCGAGTCTCTCTCCAAGTGGAGAGCAGCCACCCCCCCCCCCGACCCCCCCCAACCCCCACCAGCCACACGTCTGATGAATAACGTCTGTACTGTATCAAATCCACCGAGCAAACCGTAAGCATGCAGCTTCCATCTATTTGTGCTCGCATTACATCTTATCGCCGTGCCGTATTAATCTTTATGTCCAAAATTGTAAAGCCCGAAATGTTAACACCATCAATAAGGAAGCGTACCCAAAAGACCACCCCCCTCCCACGAACATGCGTGATTAATAATAATTGCACTGCGCAGCCTGTAAAATTGTTTAAATCCATTAGGTAAATGATCAGTGTGTCACTTTAATTTACTACATGTCGTCAGTATGACTTGTGAGATACATATCTTTATTTCAAGAGCGTCAATGATCTACATGTTGATAACGCATCCCGCATGGGGTAATACAACGGAAGGGAATTATTACTCTATTACCATTTGTTGCATGTGGTTATAAAATAGTTATTTCTGAAGCACACTCGTAATGCCCTTGCAGCTGCATGCAGAAAAGTTGCGTCAGTATGTGCAATATATGCATATAATATCGATATTTTGTCACGTATTCATTTTACATTATCGTTGAAATCATTTTGTAGTGGGGGAATCACAGAGGTACAGCAGGTAGAGCTGAAGCCTTACGGTTCCTGGGCTGTGGTTTTGGACATGGGTTCAACTTTGGCTCAGTCTCTGTTGGGTTTGCATCTTCTCCCCATGTTCCCGTGGGTTTCTTCGCACAGTCCAAAGACTCATGTTTCAGGTAAACTGGTAACTCTGAATTACTCATAGTGTGTGGTATCTGTGTGGTCGCCCTGCGGTGAACTGGTGATCAATCCACCATGTGTGTACCCTGCCTCACACCCCGAGCTTCCGGGATAGACTCTGCACCGCTATGACCCTGCATTAGACAAGCTGTTACTAATAACGAATGGAGCATTGCTATCGTTGAAATTATTCATTTCCAACACCAAAACTAAGATAAATTATTTATTTGTGATTGAGAAGTAAAGAAAGAAAGGACTATAGATGAATGGACCGCTTTTGAGTTTCGGCTCACGAAGGTTAGATCCGGAGCATGTTGGCGAGTTCCTCAGCTTTCACCACAAGATGAGTCAGAAACACGAAAAACACACCTACTGGTCCGGAGAGAGACCTCTTGTCAAGGAAAAGCTCTTGCGGTGTTCAGTACCCTCTGCTCCTTCCGCACTCAAGATTTATTTACCCAAGGCTGCCCAGCTCGTGGACATAAATAAAAAATGCTTTCACCGCTTCGTGCAGCCTTGATCAATGGGTCCAGAGCTGTGAATCACGAGGCTGTGGAAACCCGATTGATTGGAGTGGCCCTCCTGTAGTGCAAACTGGCTGCAGCCAGTTCCTTTAACATAAACGGCATTGTAAGCCATCTGTTTATCCAATGGACATCCCTCCCATTCAGCAAGGCAAAGCTGTTATCGCGGCCCTTCTTAATCCACACTTGGAGCACCTATTAGAGCGTGTTTATTATCTCCAGAGTGTGTTGAAAGTATTCACCCCCTTAGACTGCTAGCAGACTTCTCTGTAACTACGAGTTACGATATTTTGATATTTTCGCGTGTTGGTCACGTTTACATGCATTCATTTAGCGGACGTTTTTCTCCGAAGCGACGTACGTCTCGCGGAAAATACAGTGTGTTCATTACATTAGGAGAAAGAGACGCTTAGATGCGGACGTGTGATTCTTAAGTGCAGTTAGTTTCTTTCTTTCCACCATATGAACCAACGTTCATCACGCGAGTAGCTGCATAAAACTCACAGTATCGACGATTCCTGATCACCTTCCTAGTAATCAGCAAAACGAGATAAAGTTTAACTCATTAACATTTTGATAGGCCATAATTACTTTTATTACGAAAGTAAATGGAAAAAATACAAAAGTTAAACTTCAATCCAGCTTCGAAAAGTGTTCGAAAATGATCCCTCCCCTTATGATAATAAACTGTATGTATTTGCATAGTTTATCGGCAGCCTAGTTAAACTTTGACGCTGCAAGGTCTGGGATTGCAGTTGAGAAGGGAACAAAAAGGTGTCTGTCATGGCAGATGTCAGCCCTCCCATCCAGGAGGCAGGGGCCAGACTTGTGGCGAGGACTATCGATCGCGCTGCTTAAATATGCGAGAGAGGCAGCTGAGGCCCAATAGAGAGCACAGCTTTCCCGCCATTTAGCGTGTCTGTCGCGTGGCCTAGAGCATCATCAATTATTCAGCGCCACATACTGGGACAGACAGGGCCTGGCACCTGCTCCCCGTCCCCGCGACCGGGGACGCTTCCAGACAGATCGGGTCCGTGCGATTTCGCTGGAAATGTCAAAGAGATCCGTTTCGTTGAGTCTGGGTGCCATCCGTTTGCTTTGCGTCCAAGCTGCGTGATGCACTCGGGATTTTCCTCCGTGGCGATGAATGGCCAAAAACTGTTGTAACATCAAGCAACTGGTTTCAACAGACATGCTCGCTGGCAGCCGACAGGCTCGGCTAACGATGTTTTACATTTTGTCTGTCCGTTTTTACATAATTCGGATGACGACCTTGTGGGAAAACTGCGAGAAACCCTTGACACCGAAGAAGTGTAGGCGATCACGTTAAATGTACGTTACATTTATTCATTTAGCCGATGCTTTTCCCTTTTATGATGTTAAGCTGCCTGCCATTATTTACCCATTTGTACAGCAGGGTAGTTTTCACTGGAGCACTTCAGGGTAAGTAACTGGCTCAAGGGAGCTATAACCAGAGGAGGGATTCAAATCTAGGTCTTTCAGATTCCTTAAATCCAACGGCAGCAATTCGAACCGCCGCACTACCTGTTGATCCCACAATCTCTGTGGGATCTGTGTGAAATGTGGTACGGAGGCTGCGGAATTGAGGTCGATAAGAGTTAATAATATACTAAGATGGAAATTGTGAACTCTGCCCGTGGTGTGTAGCTGTGGTTAGGTTTTGACTTGTTAATACCTGTTTCTGTCACAGGATCTCCTGGAGAGGTTCATGGAGGCCAGCGTTCCACTGGAAGGATTCCTGGAGTCCTTCCAGAGCTCCAGGAGAACATACCACATCCGCCGCGCTCAGGCAGAGAAGATGCAGGAGTTCAACAGATCCGAGCGGAACCTGCGGACGCATAAAAAGGCGGAGGAGGAAGGTGGGAAGAGGGAGGAGGTGCAGGAGGCCCGGCCCAACGGCTTCATCGCGCAGGGTCCGGCTCGCGTCTTCCAGCTCCGCTATGGCCTCACCCCCGCCATCCTCTTGCCCAGCTTCCCTCTTGCCTCTGCTTCAGGGCAAACCCATGCCGTGAGTCTCCCTCCGCTGGACACCCAGCCTGGTCAGGCCCACATGCTGGGGTCCGGTTTGTCACATTCCGGCCCCGGCCAGCCGGTTGGCCTGCGGGTGATCGGACAGCTTCCTGGCTGGCCCGCCCGGCCCGTGCGGTTGCAACAGCTCTATAGGCCCAGTCATCACCAGCCGGAGCCACCGTATCGATAAGACCACCACCTTGATCTCCTGGACATGGAACAGATTTTGGGTGACAAGACACACACCCAAGCTTTCAGTCTCAGAAGGGCAGCTTGGGAGGAGTCCTGCTTGGTCTTCTCTTTGGAATCACAGCTGGGCCACCCATAAACCATTTCAGAGTCTTCAGAAGGGAGTTCATCAGAAGCCATACAAATACCATTAAAATGTAGCTACAAAAGCAGCAGTCGCGGAAGGAGGACGTGTGCGACGCCTGTTGTTTTTTTCGTCTAAGAATGTCATTTTGTCAGGGGTTTATGCAACATCCAGTGCGGCCGGGACATACCAGGAGATTGAACTTCAGCAGCCTTGTCTGGCTTTGCACTTCGTCATAAAGGGATTATCGTCTGCTGATATAACTTGAGAACGGCGGGTTATCACGCATGGCTAGTTTTTCTTTTGGTTTTCTTTTGGTGATGATCAATAAAATTCACATAATGGTGTTTATTACAAACCCAAAAGTCTGGTTGTTCTCTAGTTCATTATGCTTCTCAGAAACAGTTTGAGGCTTTGGCATGCTTTTTCCAAGGAGCGATCGTGAACACCCAAACGTAAAATTAATATCATAACAAAGGGTTAGCGGAGAACAAAAACTCGGACGCTGTTCAAGCCAGCATGTTTGTCTGACTTTGCGTTTTTAATGCCTAAGCGCAGATGTTCCAAAACCAAATTATTTATACAGCTGGGAGACATCTACTAGCAACAGCACTGCTTTTTCAGTCCTGACAAAATGTGCTGTTGTCATATGGGTTTTTATTATTGATAATAGAGCTGAGTTTGTGGACAAAGCACATGTTGTCTTTGGACTTGATCCCAAACAGGAATGAGTTTTTCAAAGGGTACCGTCTCCAGCCGAGACCAGCATCGCAAATATATCCAGCGTCGTACAAAGCGCCGCGTGCCTCCCCGTGCAGGTCCGCTACATAAAATTTCCTCCATAATCGATTCGCTTATTTTCACGAGATTGTACACATGATTTCATGTGCCTGCTCATTTGTCTGTATTTGATGTAGCCAGAGAGATGTGGTTTTTAATCCGAAAGAGCCAAATATTTCATTATTGTAAACACAGCCCCGCGGTGGAGAAAACAGATCCTTTTCCCCCAGATTCCAGGGCTTGGAGCAGTTGACTCGAAAAGTAAACGTCTTTTTTTTTTTTTTTTTTTTTCCAGACCATGGCGAAGTATGTTTCCGCTTACAGTCTGACGGAGTGTGAACTGTTCACGAGCTGTCAAGACAGCAGAGAGAGAGAGGGCCGTGCGGAAAAAACCTAAACATATCATGTGCGCAGATTTGACCGTGTTTGCCTGGGGGTTTTGGGAGGGGGGGGGGTGGGTGGTGGTATCTGTGTCTTAACTCAGCCGAACCCTCTCACCGTCTGCCGCATCTGCCGCACACCGACGCTCTCCCAAGTGCGTATTCCCAAGGTCCTCCCTATCCTGTTTCGTGTTGGATTTCAGAGCTCCTCGCTTTTGAGCGTTTCGAACTGTGGGTCTCTTTTCATAGCGCTTTGATCTGCAATGTTGCCTGAAGGGAATTAATAAAAGGAGGGGAAAAAAAAATAAAAACATTTAAGAAACTGGGCAGTTTGTGCCAAGAATGTAATTCTGGTAAGTGTTCTGCTGTTCGGGATGAATTGTTCAGCTTCTAAGGCGGCGTGCGATCCGTGTCCTGGCATGGTGGCCCGGTGCGGTAGGGTGACATGAACGCCTGCCCCCCCCCCCCACCCGCCTTGATTTCGTGTTGACGGAGCCCCGTTGACACATGGGGGCAGTTAAAGGACACCCCCTCGAACCCTAACCCGGCAACAGGTCATCGAGGTCAAACTGAACACGATAGCTGAGGTCTTTCGGTTCCCACGGAGCTGCCGTCACCGCCACCTGCCGGAGCGCGTAAGGGGTCCCGAGCCGGGGGCGGTTGTAATAGTGTCCAGCTCACAAATCCTTCCCGTCTTGGCTGACGTTACACCGCTGTTGATCAGACGGCGATCGCCGCCTCAAGCGTAGGCCTCGTGACTACTTGAAAAGCTCGCGCAATTTTCCCTCCTTTTTAAGCTCACATTTGTTTTCGCTCCTCCAGCAGCTTTGCATGTCCCAACAGAAAACAGATTGTTTTGATACCACGCGCAGATTGTTGTCTGTTTTCGTCTCTGCGGCACGGGCACAGACAGTGGAACAAAAAAGCATTAACTTCCCGTCGAGCTGGGACACAATGGAAAGGGTGTGACCCAGAGGCAACAGGGGCCAGGAACTGTTTTCACATGGGTCCAAAGGAGGCCAAATCCATTGTTACACTTATTGTGTCACTTAGGTGACGCTTTTATCGAAAGCGACGTGCGGTTCTGCTCATTTATGCAGCTGGGTGTTTCACTGAAGCAATCCGAGTTACGAGCCTTTAGCTTAAACGCTACGGCGCCTGCAGGCCAGAGCGGCGTACTTTTACAAACAAGATTCAGTGAAGTCATGTCTGGAACTCGTACTTAAACTGCTCCGGCAAAACATCCAACTGTATAGGTCTAACGGTAGGTCACTTTTGCTTAATCACAGCAGCTAAGGTAGCAATAATAAGAGCCCTGTAGGATGGAGGAGTTGTCATGCCGGAAGCAAATGATAGGCTGTGCTGCGGGGTGCCGACTATCGCGATCCCAAGGTAACTCGCTGTGTTCCGTTGGCTATGCCCTGACAATGGAAAAGGAGGATCCTCCGCACGCAGTCTGGATTATTCTAATTTATTATTAATTATATTAATTATTATTGTTAATGTGTGGAACAGTCACCTGGGCAGTAGCACATTGTCTGGAACGTACTCATAGGAATAACTGAAAGGTCAAATAAGGTCAAGTCATATTCGTCCAAACAATGGTAGGCTGTTTCTTTTAAGTCTTGGACCAAAGAGACCATTTTGGCACTGGAGACTTGGCACACCATAAGGTTTTGAAAAAAGACAGACTCCCCCTTTTACCTTGAAATCCAGACGAGTACTTGTGTCCCTTTATTTCACTGTTTTTCCCTTCAACTGCTGCACTTAACCAATGATGCATGCTTATTTTTCCAGTGCTGTCATCTGTCTTACAGCAGGTTTGCATTAAGTTTTTGTTGTGGACTAACCATTGCCTTCGTCTCTTAAGTGCTTGCTTGAATTACCTGTGCTGATTCCCCATTCGGAGCAATGTGTGTCTGACTCTTAATTCCAGACACAAGTCGCAGTGTTTTTATATGCATGAAGATGGCTGCTTGGAAAAAAAAAATAATCATAATTAAAAATATGCTTGTCTGCAGAGAGAATTCTGTATTAATAATTCATTTTTGCCTCAGCTGAAGTTATTTTATTAATTTTTTGCTTATGCTCCTACTCAGAGCGACTTAACAGAAGTCCCTTGTCACCTTACGACGAGCGCAACAATACAGCAGCTCCCTGATGTTAGGGCCGTGAGTGTGTTTGTGAGTTATTACTGGGTCAAAGCGCCTCGCTTGTGTTTTGATGAATAAACAAGCAAGGTCGAGAACACTTATTAGGGATCCCTAGCAGCAAAACACAGGATCGCAGAATCAGGTTACGTACACCGTACGATATTCCCCTGCTGGTTTGGCAGCTCCTGCTGCAGAAATAACGGAATACGTCTCCCCCAGCTCTTGTTGGCAAGCGCCTGAAAATATTGACTCTAATAATATCGGCTGTAACGTATTCCGGCGCGCAGAGCCAACACCCACAGCTTCCTCTGCGAAATTTCAGCCGGCGAAGGCGAACCGCACCACGGAGCATCGGATTGCCTTCTGCTCGAGTTCGTTTAAGACCTCATCCTCGCCCGTGAGTGTTTACAGCAGCGATGCTGCACGGTGATAAGATGTGACAGGGAGAGGTAGGCAGGCAGTGCAGACGGTCCCCCAGACAGGACTGATGTCAAGTGATGTCTCAGGGGAAATGCCAGTTTGTATGTATGCCCAGATGCTGGCCTGCGAGTGACCTAATTACCTGCTGTAATAATACAACCTGCCTCCCCTCTTTGGTGGGGTCGAGAAATGTTAAAAAAAAAAAAAAAAAAAAAAAAAAAAAAAAAAAAAACAATTCAAGGACCACAAGTTCAGATGAAGTGATGTAAAAAGTATTTGCCCCTTTCCACTTTTCTGTTTTCGCAGCTTTTTGACATGCATCAGATCTTTTTGTCAGTTGTAGGGGTATGTGAATGGAGCATGAGAGAGAAAAAGTGACACCAGTATTGTTTTTAATGTCCTTGCCTCGTGGTGTGGAAGAGCATGAGATGTCCCACCTTAAGTATGAAAAAGTAAGGAGGGGGGGAAAAAGGTACAGCCGGTAGCATAATAGTTACAGCTATGGCCTGTGGACCCAAAGGTTGCAGGTTTGATCCCCACTTCTAGCAGGAGCATCTTTGAGCAAGGTACTTACCCTAAATTGTTCTAGCTGTATAAATGGGTAAATAATTGTAAGTTGCTTTGGAGAAAAAGTGTCAGCTAAATGAATTACTGTAAGAGCTGCTTCACAATCAGCAACTGGTTGCATCACCTTTAGCTGCAATGACTGCAACTAAACACTTCTTGTAGCTGTTGATTAAGGTCTCATATCACGACAGAGAATTTTTGTACCACTCGTCCGTTCAGAACTGCTTTAGCTCAGCAACATCTGCAGGTTTTGGGGCATAAACAGCTATTTTCAGATCTTGCCACAACCTCTCAGTCTGAGTCAAATCAGAACTTCATCTTGGCCATTCCAACTCTCTACATCATTATAATCAAGTCACTTACTTGTGTCTTGCACTGAAACTGTGTTTTATTTCAATGTACCAGTTAGGTTCCCCCAGACGACTTAAAGGGACGTTTTTCTTCCCTCTAGATTGGAAGCGTGGCTTGTTTTCGGAAGCCCGGCAGTCATTTCTGGACTTGTGAGACCCAGTCGATTCCCGCAGGGGTCAACGAGAGGTTCACCAGCCCTGACCCAGCTCGTTGCACTAATTACCCCCGGCAGCAAAGACAAGGGCTCCAGACAGAAGGAGTACAGTACGTGGGAGGCTCTAGGGGAGCGCTTTGTTCAGGCTCGGCTCTTCTTGTACCTTCAATCAGACTTGTGTTACATCAATGTCAGCGGCCACCATTGTCACCCATGGCTCAAATTGGCCAATTTTCTTATCTGTCAGCAGCTCATTAAGCCCTTTTGAGGCTCAGTGTCTTTGGACTAGGCGTGTTATTGGATGATTGAAAGTGACTTGTGCTTTTCTCTAACAAAGAAAAAAGGATAAGTAAAGAGCAATTCCTCACAAATATGTCAGTAAAGCTGTTTTAACCATCAAGGAGTTTCATTGCCTCATGTAAATGATTTAACATAAAACTGGGTGTAATACAAATATGCTTTTGCTTTCCTTTAAATTTAATATATTTTTAATTTAATAAAAAATGGGAAAAAAAAAGAATATTCATCACACCAGAGTTTTTTGGATCCTTCTCTGACATTCCAGTGAACGCCAAGATCATAACCACCCTGAAATATTACATGTAACTTATATTTACGGTTTCCAATTCCCATATTTTGTAGAATCATGAATGATGAAATGGCCATTTTAGTGGAATTATGCTTTCGCGATCGGTATAGAATTTCACTTTTTAAGTCTCTGGACTGCTCAATATGCTTGCTGTGAAGAACAAATCAGAGTAATGAAAATGTCTGAAGCAGATTGATGACGACGGCCTTCAACCTTCCGAAACCTGAGTTAATTCCTGACTCATATCATGCGCCGTGCAGCTCCGATATACAGCCACATTCCATATTTCGGAGGTATGTTTAATCCGTCAAAGCTGATTATTTCTTGTTTGCCTTTCCCTTCGTAAAATTGTCATTTTTTTTTGTCTAAATAGGGAAAATAACCTTAACTGGGGTTATCATAAAATTGCGGGGGGGAACACACTAAATCTGGACTTGTATAGTGGTTGCACAGTTATAAGCCAAGACAGAGGAGGAGGAGTCATGTTCACCCTAAACTCTCAGATTTGATCTTGCACCCAGAGAGGGGCATGTGGGAGATAAAAGTGAGAACGACACAGCCGGAGAAATAGAGAATGTGGGGGGAGGCACGCGGTGTAACCTTGGGAAACCTACAGGGTCGTATTAGATAACGCAGTGCAGGAGACCGTACAGCCACGGCAAGAGTATCAGTAGGGCGTCTTAGTTGTAAAAAAATTCAGTTCAGCCGAAATTATATTTATGGAACGCTCTTCTCAACAGAATCATTGCGGAGCACTGAACAACTGAGCACACACACACCGTCTGAACTGCTTGTCCCGTACGGGGTCGTGGGGAACCGGAGCCTAACCCGGCAACGCAGGGCGTAAGGCTGGAGGAGGAGGGGACACACCCAGGACGGGACGCCAGTCCATCGCAAGGCACCCCAAGTGGGACTCGAACCCCAGACCCACCGGAAAGCAGGACCCGGTCAAACCCACTGCGCCCCCCTCTGAGCGCACATAACTAGAATAAAAATATAAATGAAAGCAAAGGTAACGGTAGGAACATTAATGGGGTAAGACATCTGGCAGTTGAGGAGAAGAAAACAAAGAACACCCAGCTGTGAAGAAGAAAACAAACAAACATCTGGGGGTCAAAGTACTAGTGGCTGCCTTCCCTTCGTGGGCGCTCTTGTCTATTACACTGGACCAGTGCCGGTAGAGTCCATGACTAATAAAACCAGCTAGTCAAGGCATCATAGAGCTATGAATACAAAAGTGATGGTCCGGTCTTAAGGCGGCTGTTCCCGTGTGTGTAAAAAAATGCTTCTTGACACATCTGGCTGCTTCTAAAAGAATGCCGTCGGACCACGGGCCAGCCTGACCATGCTGGACAGCTGCCTTTGATTCTTTCCCGTTTTGCTAGGACCGCCTATCTAAATAGGTCTCCGACACACTGACAACACACGCTTCCACAAGGATGACCACACGCGGAGTCAGGGACACATGCTTCTACCGGGAGTCCTACGAGGAAGCGCCCCGGGAGGCTCGCGTTCCTGGGAACGCGGGGCGGAAGGTCACCGGCGGTGCCCGCGTCGGCCAGGGGAAGCTGTTGCGAAAGCTGCCACCGCACATTAAGACGTGCGGATGCATTAATGAAGGCGGCCTGCAGGTATATCCGACCAGCTCGGGCTGGCTCGTTCGAGAATCCAACGCTGCTCCATCCCAGCTTCCCTCAGCCATTTTCACGCTTGGCTCGCTTGCACACATGCATACACACATACCTGCACACACACACTGTATACATATGCACACTGACAGGCAGGGCATTTTTATGTACATTTTATCCTCTGTATGTGTTTTTGCCCATGGCGGCTGAGCACGTTACAGTCAATCTGAGTTCATATCCGCATTTGTTTGCACACATGAGCAGTGATGGACTTGTCTGTTTACATCTTCATAAGTGTCTTTTCCTGCTTTGTGGACACAGGGCAGAACAAAAGAAGTCAGAGCAGGGTTAGGCCTAGTGAATGCGTTCGAGACAACTTATGTTACTTATTTCTTTACTGTAAAAATTTTTAGTATAAGTATATATTGAAAAATATATATTTGAATACGAGTATTGCATATTTGGTGCAGTACTGAAGCAGTGGAGCTGTTTTATGTAAAATAAAGAAATCAGCCAAGGACAACTAGCAGCACAGTGGTTTGAACTGCTACCTTTGAACCCAGAGGATGTAGGTGCGAATCTCACTATTGCTGTTGTACCCTTGAGCAGTGTACTTATCCTAAATTACTCCGGTAAAATTGCGCAGCTCTATCAGTGCGTAAATAGCTTAACATTGTAAGTCACTTTGAAGAAAAGCATCAGCTAAATGAGTAAATGTAATGAAAATATATACAGTGCTTGACAGCAATATTGGTGCAATAGTGTAAGAGTTATTTTTTTGAGGCAGACTGAGCACATGGGCGATTTTCATGTTTACTATAATTATACAGTACACTTTTTTACTTGAATTGAATAATGGAGCGCATGGCGTAGACGGGCAGGTCGCCGACCTGCATTGTGTCCGCCACACCTGACGGTGGCGCTCATACAAACTGAGGCGGCTGCGTGGTACGTTTCGTTGGCTTTGACCGATTTGTTTGCCTGTGACGTTTGTAAAGCGCGACCCGTGGTTGGAACGCGCTGTTGAACATGGCGGCTGTGAAGGAGGGAGGGCGCCCGGGAAAATCCTCAGGGAAGGAGCCCCAGCCGTTGATAATAGCCAAAACCCCGGCGGAGGAGCAGCGACTAAAACTGGAGAGGCTGATGCGCAACCCTGTGAGCGTCCGGTGAACCACATCGCAATTTTACACCCTACTAGTTCACTGCAGGCGGCACTGACTCTGACTCACTCTCTCTCTGTCAGTCGCCACACGATAGTGGCCCGCTGCGTTTGTTGTTTATTCAGTGACTTACTTCTTATCCCGATGTTTGTTGATATATGCCTGGCTGCAAGGATAAGCCCTTAAAACATTTATTAAAACAAATATTAATCCTGACCCGCAGGACAAGCCCGCACCCATTCCAGAAAAACCCAAAGAGTGGAACCCGCGCGCGCCGCCGGAGTTCGTGCGTGACGTCATGGGTGAGTACCGCTCGCTTGTTTTTGGTCGCGCGTGACAACACAGCAGCAGCTGCTCACGCACATGGATTGCAGAAAGCTAAAAACTGCATTAAAATAACAAAAGACATATATCGTATGTCTTTTAAAGCCCTAAAAATTATTCAGCAGTGTTCCTTTTTTAGCTTTTAGTATAATAATCTTCATTGTGCTGGATTCAAACTTCACTTTACATTGTTGACAATATAATAAAAGCAAAAAGACAGCTTTGCACTGAAAATGAGTGACCATCCAGAACTATGTCCCCTCATTACGTTTAGTGAATGCCACCGTTGTGTGTCACATCTTTTCTGTTTCTAAATTTATTTGTTGGCATTTTTAATTACTTAACATGTTGGTGTTCTAGGGTCCAGTGCAGGAGCAGGTAGCGGAGAGTTCCATGTGTACAGACACCTGCGCCGCCGCGAGTATCAGAGACAGGACTTCCTGGACCGAATAAGTGAAAAAGTACTTGAATGTGATAAACTTTACAAAACTCACTTTAAATAACAAACATTATGGCAAGTAAGGCTGATTGCACCACCTCCACCAATCCAGTTCTTTTGGTCAGCCTCAGTGAAGGTTTTTTTTCACCCCTGCATTAAATCATAAAAAGATATTTGAATGGTGCTTGAACTTCTTATTAAAAAAAGCTTTGCTTGATTTTATAGAGCTGTAATTTTGCCCTTGACAGTTGGGTGATTACACTGAAACACCCTGTTAGAAAACCTTTGTTAATCACATGTTTTGTAATGCCACTGAATGACTGCAGGTGGGACCTTAATAAATCTCCAGAATTCTATGTACTTGAGGGGACTGACCAAATATTTAAATATGTCACCAACTCAGAAGTATGTCATCAACACTGATTCCTTTTAGGTTACTGCATTATAAGTTGTTCACCGAAAATGTTTCTATAGTCCCTGTTAGCATCTGATGCTTTTGATTCTCCCCTTATTTTCATAGCAAAAATTGGATGAGGATTACCAGGAGAAGCTTCAGCAAAACCAACAGATAGCTGAAGAAAGAACAGCTAAACGCAGAAAGAAGAGGTAAAGGTGGCAGATGGGGGAAATAAAAAAACCTTTTTTCACAACTTTTCATGTGAATCATGCAAGATGCTGCTGTTCCTCATGGGTGCTGCTTATGCCATTTCTCAAATGAAACCTGTTCCCCTACCTTTAACGATTGCTTCTTCTATTCAGACATTTCCTCAAAATACATTATGAAATTGCTGGATTGGTGAATACATAGGCAAACCTTCAAATGATAGATGAAAATATTAATTGTAAAATCTGTGTTAACCCTAGTTTGAGTTGTGCTGCACTTGTCATGTGAAGTGTGTCTGGGCCTCAGATGACCAGATATTGGAATGGAACAGTCCTTTATTGCACTGTAATAGTTTTCCAGAATTTTCTAAACAAATCTGAGAAGGCGGTTGGTTAACTAACAAATTGAAATTGTTTAAAAAGAAGTCACTTAATGTAAATATTTCAAATGATGTTCAATGCATACAACCCAATACAGAACATAAAATTTTTTTTTTGGAAATGCAGGACTGAAAGAAATTGTCAGAGTTTTTGAATCACCTTCCTCTCTCTCTCTCATTGAAATCACTGATAATTTTTCTCTTTACCACTTATTTCAGTGTTTCAGGTTTTTTTTTTTTTTTTTAATACAGAACTAAATACACTGTACAAACTATTTTGATAAAATTAGTTAATTTGTTAAAACATTTTATTTACGTTTAGCAAGATTTCTGCTGTCATAATAGTACACACACACGCTTTCAGTCATAATAGTAATAAAGTATTATGACCAAACTCCCTTCCTCCATCCATAAAAATTGATGGAAAAGGTATGAGGGTAAAAGTGCATGTCCACATCAGGTGCCGTTTACCCGTTATGTAGCTGCTGTTAGCATATGAGCCACTAGAGAGAGCAGTGCTCTCACTCTTAGGGCAGCTGGTGTTTCCTTGTTCAACTTTCACTTTCTCAGTCTGCTAATGAATAGTAAGTGTTACATTTGATCATAGTAGACATGGTATTTAATGTATTTAGTGTCTGAAACTGTTTAAAATTCTTAAAAGTTTTCAATAGCATGAGATGCTCTGCACATTCCCCAGAAATCTAATGAGTGGAAAGACAAAAAATACTACATGAACAGGATGCAGTACAAATCAAAGGCTTTACAATGGAGCAAAAAACAGGGATTGATCAAAGTGGTTGTGCCTCAGAGAAGTTTAAGTTTGCAAGATATGTGTGGAACCCAAAATTGGTTGTGACTTTTGATTAAAAGTCCTGGTGTAAAGTCTAACATTCTTGTTTTAGGGAAAAGCTCAAGCAGAAGAAGCAGATGGCCAAGAAAGCCAAACAGGAACAGAATAAAGTCAAAGGTAAAGCATAGCTTGCACAAGGAATAACTATTATATTAAAATGCATTATTCCTATTTTGATTTTGTTCAGTTTACTGTGTGTGTAAAATAAAAATAAAGTGACTACCAGTTAATACACTGATTGATTGTTCCTCTTACTTGATGGAGTAGGGTGTGTAATAGCATATAACTTGTGCATTATTTTTTTTTAAGTTGTATGAATCATTTCACGTGGAGTTGAAGATCTCAGTTCACCTGTGCTGTCTAAACATTTATAGTGTTTTTGTCTGTTTGAAAGTTTTTATTTTTGTGTAATTTTTCATAGAATCTGAGGAGGAGTCTTCTAGCAGTGACCAGGAGGAGCAACAAGCTGAAGATGATGCTGAAGTTCCTAGCTTTGTGATGGGGAGGAGGTGACCCCCAACTCTGTGACCCGCGCAGTTGTCCAGAATTTTCCCACTTACAAGGATTGTTACGAAGGAAAGATCTGCAGCATGTTTTTGGATGCAGCTTAAGGCCCCATTTGGTTGGACTTGGACATCATTTCTGTTGCATAAAGTTTCAGTTGCATTGGTTGGGTGAAGGAGGCATTTCTTTCATGATAAATTGTCTTGAAATCTGCTTAATTTTCAGTATTCCTGCACTTTGAACATGCCTTTTTAGACTGTAAACATTATGTTTTAACATGAATTTTTGGATCCCCGTCCTCTTTTCATTTGCATAAATGTTTATTTTTAATAAGCTTGAGGGTATCGGTTTTCAGTGATTGAGGAAAACATGGCAAAGAAGCAGAGCTCTTTAACCTTTATGCAGCACAGTTAACAGCAATATTTAATTATTTGTGCAGGTCTTACACTCTTCTGTATCCGGTTGAGTTAAAATCCATAGTTGTAGCTTCCACTGTTTCAGTTGTTATTTTCTAGTTATGTTTTCCATAGTTTCACACTGGAATTTAGATTGTGTGAATATTAATGCTTTGGGAAAACTATAATCATTGACTCTGCTGTGGAAGGAATTTGAGGAAGGAGCCCCGAAGATGCCGAATGCATGGAACTCATAACTACATTTCTGCTGTAGGCAGTTAGGAATCCTGCTGTTCCCTGACATTCTGAGGTATGGGTGTCATGCTCCATATGGTTAATAAATACTCTTATCTTCTACACTTGCATCTGAAAGTCATTTTCAAAGCTCAGCAGTTGAAATACACCCATCTTACAGGAAGCATTAAAATGTGCTGTCATGATGGGGCTCTTCCAGATGCCTGAAATATGGTTTTGTAAAGTATACTATCCTGTTCTCAATATGCCTTGGGTGCTATAGGAGTGTGACTGATTTCCAAATGACTGCTTCTGTCTTTTAGATGTATGAGCTGGGTTTCGCTGCCATGAAGTTCATGTCGTAAACAGTACAAGAGGCATCAGATGGTGTTGTGGTTAGAGCTGCTGCTTTGCACAAGACCCTGCTTTGAATCCCACCTTCTGCCTTCGTAACATTGATCAAGGTACTTTAAATTGATCCAGCAAAATTTACCCAGCTGTATAAATGGGTAAATAATTTCTAATTCAGTATTTAAGTTGCATTGGAGGAGAGACTCAGCTAAATTAATAAATTATAAGCAAATGTGATATTAAATTTCTCAGTGTTAAATTTCTTAGTGTTCATTTTATCTGGATTTACTGCCAACAGCCCAGATTTTGCTTTAGTGGTTTATGACATGAAATTGGCAGCTTTGGGGTTCTACCTGTGTTGTTATGTGATACTTGTATACAACAGAGAATGTTATTTATGCTGTACATTTTGTTATTTCTGCCATTTGTCACGATCCTGTTTATGCTGACAAGGTGAAGGGTAATGTTCTCTAGGGCAGCAAGGGACAAATTCTAAAGTGTTCCATAACTTGAGTTTCTGGCCAGAATTTCCAGAAGTTGTACTATTTCCCCCCCCCACCACCAAAATTGCTGTGTGTAGATGTATGTTAACACTTGATTGTGTCACCCCAAATTCTACCAGAGCTTATGAGGGATTTTGCATGGATAACCAGTGATCTCAAATTGTTTGGGATATTATACTCAAACACTATTCTGAACTAACTGAAATCTGTTGTTTTATTGAGGAAACACAATCATTTAAACACATCAAAATCCAAGGATTAAACCTCAGTGATTAAATACCCATTTATACAAGTGGGTATTTTTTTTCCTGGAGCAGTTTAGGGTAAATACCTTGCTCAAGGGTATGGTAGCAGAAGGCAGGACTTAAACCTGGGTCCTTTCAGTGTAAGGAAGCAGTTCTAACCACTGTGCTGCTGGAGTCCTGTGACAATTGTAGCCAGTGTGATCATCAATGTGGCAAGTGATTGTTGAATGTATTGAGCAGTTTCTGATATATTCTGCTCTATTGCTCCAAAGCTGACATAGACATTTGTCAGAATCTCAAGTTGTTTGGTCACAGATGTCTCTCTGAAAGCTATTTCCTTATCAAGAACACACAGGAGGCATCCTGCTGTTCTACCCATATAAGAGGTGCTTAACTGAATGGCTTGGCAGAAAGAAAGTGGGTCATGTGTACAGTTGTAAACCATGTCAGCTTCATTTGGACCAGCTTTTCTCAAAATGGTATTCTGCACCACAAAAAGAAAAATCACATCAATATTCCTGTATATCAAAATTGTAGTCAAAGTTACTGACACCCAGTTTTAACCACATCTCTTAAAAATAAACAAAGTATTCCTCATTTCAGTAGTTTTGTTGTCATAGTAAAATCAATTGAATTAATTTAAATTTTTAATGAAAAAAGTTTGGCACCTAGCATTTCTGTGTAGAGAAAAAGGCATGGACAAAATTATTTGCACCCAAGAATAAGTGTTTGGTTTCTGTTGTTTCTGAGCAAGATGCGTACCCTTCAGGAAATAAATACCCAACTGTTTAAATGGGTAACTAATTGTAGGTGTCTTACCATTGTAAATCACTGGAGAGATGTGTACCCTTAATGAGTAAAAGTAAAAAAAACACTTGTCCTGAACATCAGTTAACTTCTAATAATATATAGATCCATATGTGAAGTCTAATATCTCATATATAGGCCAGTATTTACTTTTTTTGTGTACTTTTGTTGTCTTCTCCATTTAAAAAAAAAAAAAAAAAAAAAATCAGTGTGACAAGAGGGGGGTGCGGTGGCGCAGTGGAGTGGTCCGGGTCCTGCTCTCCGGTGGGCCTGGGGTTTGAGTCCCGCTTGGGGTGCCTTGCAATGGACTGGCGTCCCGTCCTAGATGTGTCCCCTCCCCCTCCAGCCCCACGCCCTGTGTTGCCGGGTTAGTCTCCGGCTCCCCACGACCCCGTATGGAACAAGCGGTTTTAGATGATGTGATGTGAGGATGTGTGAAATCCTGAGAAATGTGTTCACTGAGCTTGGGAGGTACGACCAGTTGGTTCGAGATTTCAGGTATCTTAGCAGGATCAAGGTGACCCTGGAGCCTATCCTGGAGGTACTGGGTGCAAGGCTGAAGGGGGGCACACCCTAGACAGCACATCAGTCCATCAAGGGGCAGCCACTCACACAGACACAGTCGCTCTCCCTCATTCACAGTACAGGTAATTTAACGTCACCAGTCCACCTGAACTGCATGTCTTTGGACTATGGGAGAAAACCAGAGCACCCTGATTAAACCCACGCAGACAACATGCACATTCCACACAGATTGTGCAGGGATTGAAGCTACATTCTCACACACCACCCAGGCACTCTGAGGTGGCAGTTTTACCCACCCTTATTTGTATTATCTGTAGAGAGCCTATTTCTGGGGAGTTTTCTTCTTTCTCATTGATGCCAGGGTTGGCCAACCTTGGACTTAAGTAAGGAGCCACAGGGTGTGCTAGTTTTTTATCAGCCTGTCACCTATTCATTTTAGAGAAATAACTGGTTGGCCAGTGAGTCACCCCGCTTGGTGTAGGTGCGGATCAAGCATTAATTAAAAGAAATTGTGAACCAGCCTTGATTTTTTTTTTTTTTTAAAAAATGTGCCTTATAAAACAACTAATGTGGCACCGGTATAATTAACTGGGGTCACTACTACCAACTCTTAGACTGAACTTGCCTAATTAAAAGCAGGTAAATTGTACTCTGATGGTTTGCAGTCTCTTCATACTCATTTAAATGTTGATGCTTTAAGCACTTTTTACCCATTACTCCATCAATTCCTGGTACAACAATGCAAAACCCCTTTTTCTTTCCCTGTGTTTGTACCACAATATAAACATGTATGTTTCCAAATATTGATTTTGCTTATTTGTCTGTCTCTGATGAGGTTATTCCAAAATAGCACATTATTATATTCATTCTGTGTTTGTGTGCCACCACCAAAATAAGGCATCACACATTTCTTACTGTTTATCATATTTTATTTTCCACTTGAGAATCAATACCAGTGGATCATTTTATATTTTATTATTTTTTTAATGATAACTCTCTTCTGAAATAAAAACACCTTTTTCATGCTGTTATGAGTCCCTGAAGAAAACCAGTTCTTCCTCTTTGTGATTAAAACATTTGACTTGCCTTAACATGAGCAGATTTTCCTATAACAGTTTCTCAGAATGTGCCGTAGCACGTTTACTCATAAAGACAGATTTCCTTTTTATATTTCTGAGAAACTGTATAAACCATGCTGTTGTTTATTTTCTTAGCATATTTGACACCTCAGGTTGATATCGATTGATCAACTGTGGGTCACAGAAGCAGTGCCCCGAAAAACCGGACTGCAATATTTCATAGGTGTGACCATATAACACCATCTAATTTCAACAATAATTTCCTAAATGGCACCCTTTCCGATTTCAGTTGCTTTTCATTCATTTTAACTCATCTCATTTCCATGAAACACAGCAGAAGTTGCACATCGCTCAGCTCGCAGAGGAACAATAGGCTTTTTTTTTCTTTTTCCCCCACATGAAAGTCATCTGTGCAAATCCGGAACGAGTTTCCCGGCCTGTTATTCACACCCGCCGTTGGCTCTTCCCACCCTTTACTGGATACATTCTCTCCAGGTTGTTATGGGATGGGTGGTGGCTGATTTTTTTTTTTTTTTTAAAAACCACCAGCTTCAGACTTCACCTTCAGTCTGATGTTTCTGCGAGCTGGGGCCCTGCATCTTTACAGGACCAGGACACTTTTTGAGGGGGAGAATCGCACCATAGGTACGGTGGCCCCCCATGGCTCCACACACTCCACACACAGTGAGCTGTGTGATCTTCATCGTGAGCGTGTGCATCGCGGCCTCACAGAGTGAGTACCGTAACCGTCATCCTTCCTCTCATCCTGTCCGGCATGGCTCGGTGCAAAATCCCAAAGAGTGTGACTCTAATCTAACTTACGTGTAGCTGGGACATGCAAGGCAAGCAAAATTCTGAAATGCAAACCTTTCGACATAGTTCTGCATTTTTGATGCATGTGATGTTTTTCAGTCCTTTGCATTAAATATTTATTATATTAACTCAGAAGCACTCGGCACCACTGATTGACCCTCAAGCCTCTCATTGTCAATCTACTTTTGCACCCTTTTCTGCTGGGAGTTCTTAAAACACTTAAATGTTTATAATTACGAACCAAATACTATAGTGCAGTGTGACAGTGAGAAAGTTTTCCGGTAGCTTAAATCACAGCAGCTACGTTAATTTTGTGATATGGTAGTGATATTTTGTGACATGCATTTTTGTACTCGGAAGGAAAACTATTCAAGATCACGATGACATGACAGAAGATAGCGCAGCGTTTTCCATACTTTCTTACCAAATCTAAATTTGGGAATGAATCTTCATTTATCTGCATCTATGCAAGATATGTCCCTCTAGTACTGGAAATGTGTACTTTCCTAACAATCTATGATCCACTGTTTTGATTTTCTTCTGTTTTTTTTTTTTTAAATATTTATTTATATAAGGTCATATACATGTGTGTGTGTGTCTATATATATATATATATATATATATATATATATATATATATAAAACCTTTATATATAATGTTTTGATGCACTGCCCAGTTATTGCAATATTTAAAAAAAATAATGTGGATTGCCATCTGTGCTAAATCTAGGTTCCGACTCATGTAAATTCTTTGGTTTCTTCCATCCTTTCCCATGCTGGTATGTTTCTGCCTGCGTGCGTCAACGGCAGGCCTTCGCTGCCATACCCGCTCTGTGCCCAGGCTCTTTATGCTCCTTTGACTGGCGCTGCCCGCTATTTTAAAAACATGGGTGAGGATGGGTTGTGTCTGTGCTTCTGACGTTTTTGCTCATTCATTCCTTCCTGACATGACTATACTTGACTGCCGTGCACCTGTCTCGACCTGAAACGCGTTTACATAAAAGACCGTCACACGCACACAACTGGCTCCCTTCGGTTAAGAGCAGGGATTGGGCAACATGAGCTCCAGAGACAACAGGTGTCTGCAGCAGGTGGCTATGTTACCCAGCAGCAGATGGGGCAGGTATTCCAAAGGGTGTGTCGTGAAACATCTCGCATCAATTGTCTTTTGATTTCTCGTTGTTTCCAAACAGTTACAGAGGTGAATTACTCTCCCGAGGTATCCTCCTACAAAATGGCTGGAAGAGTTACAGCCAACACCGTTGTGTTGCAGCTCCCACGGTGTTACTTCAATAGCGCTCCATCGCTGTGCAACTTCTTGTGTGATGTGTATCTCGTTCCTGCTGTAGACTCAGGTACGATGTGTTTTCTGTGCGGCGATCACATACAGAAGCACTTAAGCAGTTCTAGAAATACGCTACGTTGCCAACGTTATTTAATTTGCTTGTAGCGGCATGGATGCAACTGCAACGAAAATTTGTCAGATATAGCGGAACTTAAATAATCTTTCTGAAAGGAAATATAATCTTGAAAGTTGTGTAGCTGCTTTATAGTGTTTTGTTCCAGATCATTCTCTTGGCGTCAGTTTGTTTTAATGATTTCTAATAATTCTAATAACTCAACTCCAGCTATTTCCCCAGCATCGATATACTGTATTTCCTGACTACATGACAAAACGCCTCAAAATCTTCAAATGAGTATGAGTTGTAAAGAGACGAACGTTAACTGAAGACTGTCATTTGAAACAATAAAGTGTTTCCCTCCATAAACAGGGGTCAATAATTTCGACGCAGACAAAACAAAGGCGTCTATTCTCAGCTTGTCCCCATATCCAACGGCCTTCACAGGAAGCAACCCAAAGAACTACTACCTGACTAAAGTAGGCCCTCTTTCGAACTATCCATGCGTGGTACCTCCTGGGGTCATGTTTTTCAGAGCTGGGGCAGATGGTAATTGTTCGACCCCTAACTGCAACGGGGCGTTGCCCACCGGCTCCACTGTGAGGTACGTGCTCACCGGTTTCATTGACGTTTGACAGATGATGGCAGTTTACGGTCTGTATTAAGACCTTTCATGTTCCAGCTGTGAATGAATGTAAAATGATTGGTATATAACACGGTATACTGAAGAGTCTTTCAGAAGTAGGGCAGTGTGTGGTATAGTGCATAGAGGTACTGCCTCTGAACGTAGAGGCTGTAGGTTTGAATCACATCTCCTGTTATCCCACCCTTGAGCAAAATGCTTACCTTAAGTCGCTCAAGTAAAAAAAAAGAACAGCTGTATAAACGGACAAAACATTTTAAGATGTTTTGAAAAAAGTGTCAGATAGATGAATGTAATAATAAGTTGGTGATTGGATCTTCTGAACAAAACTTTCCTTCTGCTGCAATTTCAGGTTCAAGTATCTCCTGTTTAACTCGGCAACTCAAGCCCTTCTTATGGAGACCAACTGGTCTGGAGAAGTCATTCTTTATTCTTGTAAGACTCTCCATCTGAAATTGTTTCATGAATATATACTGTAAATCAGGAGCGAAGCATGTTATGCGTTACCCTCTGTTACTTTTTCCAGTGTCAAACCCAGCAACTATTGATGACAGCATGAAGCGGCGGTCTGGTGGAATGATAGTCATCACAAGCATCTTGAGTGTCTTCCTCGCTTTGCTGTTGTTGCTCCTGATTGGTTTATCGATTTACGCCTGGTAGGCCATAGTCACGCCTCCATTGTTCCCTTGTTCTTACTCTTCGCACATCTGGGCACCAGCTTCTGGTTGATGTGTTCCTTTTTTACGATTGTTGTACAGGTGGTCCCCGACTTACGATGGGGTTATGTTCCGTGAAACCCATCGTAAGTCGAAAATATCGTAAGTTGAAAATACATTTAATACACTTAATACACACCTCTGCGTGACCGACTGGGAGATGCTGATCGCTGCCGCTGCCCAGCATCGTGAGAGAGTATCGCTCCGCATATCGCTTGCCCTGGCAAGAATCAAAATTCAAAATATAAAGTACGGTTCCTATTGAATGTCTATTGCCAGCTCACCATCGTAAAGTTGAGAAATCATAAGTCGAACCATCGTAAATTGGGGACCGCCTGTAGGTATATCTTGCATCTTCCATACTTTCTTTCCTTTGCTGGAAGTGCTCCAGAAGATAGTAATCTGAGGTTCTTCCTACTTTCTGTGTGTTCTGTAGTCGCTACACCCCTGAAAAGGAGCCGTTACCCAGCCTGGGGTCTCTACGCGTCAAGAAGTATGACACTCACAATGTGAAACAGCCCCAACTGTATGTCAACCAGGGCTATGTGGATGAGACCAAGAGGTACGCCTCTTCGGAGGTGCTGCCCTCTCAGTTGAAGATCTCTGAAGACCTCGGTGACTCTGTAAAGCTCAAGAGGTATCAGAATTATGATCCCCCAAGTAGTGAGGACAAGAACACAGAGAAGCAAACAGAACAACAAACACCTCAGGACAAAGTGTACAAAGTCTAGTATTACACCCTTTCTCTTTTACTTCAATTGACTTTTACAATGAACATCAAAGAAGTCCCTTTCGTATGGGGTACTTCAACGCTTCAATGGGAAAAAATGTCTAAGAAAAAAGGCAGAGGCTTTGTTTCACAATTTCTTATTTTTTACGGTCGAGGTTCATTAACTACACAATAAAAATAGTAGCTTAATTAAAATGACTGATTTCAGCACAGGACGGGCTGAAAAACACATTGGGTTGCATGAACCCAGTTTACTGAGTTATAGAGGCAATACTTCAAATTGACTGATCTTCATCCATACAGTGGATCAGAAAAGCAAGGACAGCACTCTAGACGTTGGTATAACGCAGGCGCGAATGGTTGAGTAGGACATAAAAGCAAAATTCATGTCAGCGATGTGTCACCTAACAGTTCGTAAAGAATCACAATTCAAAAGCTGTACTACGTCCAACACATCTCCTGAAATCCATTAATACCTGACAATATTCATTATGTAACTAAATAAAACAAATGTATCATAGGGAACACTAAGGTAAAAGACAGCTGCATGATCTGCAGTGTTCTATGTTACCTACTATGGAGTCTTTGGAAAACTGAACTTATATTAATTTTTCATACAAAAAATTGGGCTGGAATTTGCTGACACAATATCCTCCTTTAGACACATGCTCTGCAGACAATCAATGTTTGACTGCAATGGGGGAGAGTCGGATTACGTTCTGATTGAGCAGGTCTACAGTGACAGGAAAGTTATATTTCTCTCTAAAAGTACAATAAAAGTAGAGTTTATAATCAGATGTTAGTCCTCAGTTTTCCCTTAAGCAGACTTTTAATTCCACTTCAATTACTATAATGTGTTGCCTTTTGCATCATTACGTTTATATTGAATGCCACCAATTCAGTATTGCGCACAAAATTAAATGTGGGAAAAATTCCGATTTTACGATACTATTTGTAAGAGCGATTTAATACGTTATTAGCTATCTGGGACATGTTGTGCTGATTGGCATTTTGCTGATCCTTTTTATGGAAGAACTGGACCTTTAAGTTTTTCAGCTGCTTCAATGCAACAGAAGGTAATGATGTCAGAAAAATCCCTACATTTTAATTTCTCTCACCTTTTCTTAGAAATTCTATGCAACTCTTTTTTAAAGCATTTTAATTTAATTATTTTTTTCTTTCATGAAATAGATGCTGATTTTGCACTGGGGTAAAAATTTTACACATCTTACCCAAAGTGTGTATTTTTAATTGAGTGTTGATTCAACATAAAGTCATACTGTCTACCTTTGATGTTTACTTTATGCTGAGTTATCATTAAATTGGAAAGTTATGTCTTTGAAAGAATGCTTAATGTTTGAATTTCCATTGCTATGTGCTGAAGAGACATTTTTAAGTTTCCCATCAGGATTTTGCTTAGTCATTGTTCTGCCACCATGCTACTGAAGCCATGCATGATCTGGGAAATGCTCTACACCTGTACGCCTGTAATTAACGAATTATGAGGACACTGCACATTAATGTCACATATTATTATAATGTCATATATTATTGTGTGTTTGAACCAGCAAAAACCAAATCTCAGTAAATTGTGAGAGATTTCTGAATCTGGGGATTAGAGCTGCTGCCTATGGATCCAAAGGTTGCAGGTTTGAATCCCACCTCCAGCTGTAGTACCCTTGAGCAAGGTACTTACCCTAAATTGCTCCAGTAAAGCTGCCCAGCTGTATAAATGGGTCAGTAAGTGTAAGTAGCTTGACATTGTAAGTTGCTTTGGAGAAAAGCATCTGCTAAATGTTATGCCTAGAGTTAGAATATCATTTCTTCTATAAATTTTACCAGAAAAGTATTCTGCAAAAAATACGAGAAGATGGGGAAAATGTTCAGCCTTCAAATTTAATGCCTTGTCTTTGAGTTAGGCAAACTTACATTTGTCATTTATTTGTTTATCTATCGTTCAGTGAAAGTGGTCAGTCGACTATTTTCGTAGCTTGGAAGATTCTTTAACTGCAAAAAGTGTAACGAACGATAGAAAATATTGTATAATGTGTCGATTGTGTAACATTTCTTCCATGGCCTTTTGCTGGGATGTGTTTACTGTGACTAATCTTTTTTTTGATAAGCACATAAAAATGACTGTTTATTTTAAATGATATCCTTAAATGGGGAGGAAGAAGGTGTTACATATATTTCTGGATGAGACTCAGAATATCATTACGTTACGATATAGATATAGAGTTAACTGCAATAAAAGACGTAATACTGCCCTCATAAGATTAACAATAGTAACTAACATATCAATTAACTATAAGGATTCAAGTTTTGGCTACATATGAATATTACACCGACAGGCAAAAACCAGTGACTCACAAGTTTGTTTCAACGATAGAGAGCTTATGCATTATTTTGAATGAATAAAATCTCAACCATTTCTAAATAAAATATTCACATCTTTATCGCATGGTGTTCTGATTTTTTTTAAGCTGTTTTACAGGAAAACTAGCTTATCCTCGTATGTTTTCTGTCCCACTGAAGTAGGTTATAGATTGCAAAAAGAAAGTCTCTTAAATCGCAAAATACCGAAAAGTCTACGTTTGCATAACTAGTGACACTAAACACCCTATGAGAAATATGGAAAAAAAAAATCAAATGACAATTTTTAAAACTTTACTCTTTAAGACTATAGGAATAATGTTCAGTATTCTAAATGTTTTACTATTTTGTTTTTCCAAACCCTATTTGCAGTTGATTTCTTTTTTTACTGTATTTGTTGCGTTTACAGTGTTTACAGTGTTTACAGTTCACTGAAACTGTCCCCTCCCTTAAAACACTGATCACTGCTATGGACAGATGACACAGGAAGAAGGTAAAGATGAGCAGATAGATGTGTAAGAGGTCTTCGTCCATCTGACTTTGGACTTAAAATGCATGTTGGAGAGAAGAGAAGAGAGGTGTTAATAACATACCATGACTCTACATTATTTTCCTTTCATCTGTGTCCTGGTGTCCTGGGTCCAGGCAGAAAGTAAGCGATCTGTTTCTTCCCTTGAAAATGAGCGTTTCTGAATGCTGAACACAGTCCTGGAGGGGGCAGGACTGGAGAGGACGGGTATCTGCTCTAGCGCTGCTCTCATTGACCTCCGCTCTCTGTGCCTTCAAACATTCCTCATAATCCGAACAGTATAGCTCCAGTTTGGTTCCTTCATGAAGATGTGTCAGGTGGGGGAGGTATTAAAAGCAGTTGTCAGCTCTGTTTGATTTTAAATTGTGGGTTAACTTGACAGCCTTTTCAAAATAATGCTCTGGCAAGCAGCAAGCTTTTATAAATTGAGAGAGAAGGTCATTAGGAGGCAATTGTATAACAGGGTGCAGTAATCAAAGAAAGGTATTTTTAAAAGAAATCCTGCATTTTGAAAATAATAGAAAAATTCCACTGTTATGGTGAAATGCAGTATAATAATAATAATAATAATAATAATACCTTATTTAAAGAGCAACTCAAAAAACCTGATGTAGCTTTTTGATATTTGTTATGTGTGTCTTCAGTGGTCTGTGATACCTGGTCAAGGTTTGTGTTGAACAAGCCGAGAGGTAATGTGTAAAACACAGTTGACCCTTGAACAACGCGGGGATTAGGGGCGCCGACCCCCCGCGTGGTTGAAAATCCCCGTGTAACTTTTGACTCCCCAAAAATTTAACCACTAATAGCTTACGGTTGACCAGAAGCCGTACATAAACAACATAAACATTCGATTAACACATTTTGTATGTTATATGTATTATATACTGTGTTCTTATAATAAAGTAAGCTAGAGAAAAAAGTGAAGAAAATTTTAGGGAAGAGAAAATATACTGACAGTACTATACTGTATTTATTGATACCGTAAGTTTTAGTCATCTGTTTACAAGATGAATTGTCTGTCTGTCTGTCAGTCAGTACCAACATCAATATTGTCTTATATCATTCAAAACACTGTAGATGTTATAGGGCTATCGTATATATTTTGTATGGTATTAAATGATAAAATAGACTAGTATATACATATAATTTATGCATTCATGACATGACTAACTTTTTCTCAGTGTTTTCGGTATTTAGGCTACACGGTCCATCTGCAAGTTCTTTCAAATTGTTGCAAGTCTCCTAAATATTTTCCAATTTTTTTTTTTTTTTTTAAAAAATCTGCATATAAGTGGACCCACGCAGTTCGAACCTGCGTTGTTCAAGGGTCAACTGTATAGGGAAAAATAATATGGCGTCATGAAGTGCTGATGCAATGGGGAAAACATTAAGAAATGGAGGTAACGAAAAGTGGCAGTTTGTCAATGTCGAAAAATGAACGGTTCACACCTACAGTCATGCTGGCAAAGGCATTCGGCAAACAAGAGCTCCTGACTGGGAACTGACGGGGAAAATAGGGTGAACTGGTTTTTCAGGAACTAACTCAGAGAAGGAGTCTTTCCTGTCCTTCCACCTTCCCAGACAAGGGCGAAACTGGATCTCATGCTTATCGCACACATTTGCATTTATTTATTTATCAGACGCTTTTCTCCAACTTCCAATGAACTCTATGTAGTGTTATGAGCCCACACACCTTATTCACCGAGGTGACTTACACTGCTAGATACACTACTTACAATGGGTCACTCATCCATACATCAGTAGAACACACTCTCTCTGTGTGAACCTGAACAGCATGTCTTTGGAGTGTGGGAGGAAACCAGAGCACCCAGAGGAAACCCACACAGACATGGGGAGAAGATGCAAACTCCACACAGACTGAGCAGGGATCAAACCCACGTCCTCTCGCACCACCCAGGCGCTGTGAGAGCAGCGCTACTCGCTGTGCCACCATGTATGGTGGCCTCCAAAATTATTGTCACCCTCATAAAGCATACAGCACTCATGATAAAGAAAAAATCTGGAAAGCTGAATGAAATAAAATGAAAAAGACTTTCATTCAAATACACTTCTTCCAAAATTGAGGTTCATCTACGAGCCATATAATGTGTTCTTCAGAAATATAGGTTTCAAAAGTATCGTACCCCTGTTTTATTACTCTTATTTATAGTTTGTGTCAGAACAAATAAAATTCAGAAAAAACTAAATGAGTGGTCTTCTTGCATTTAGACTGTACGTCTTCCTAAGGTACCTTTTTTTGGGATTCCTGTTTCACTAGGGTAAACGGAAAGGATCACACCTCTCAGAACACTTTTTTCAGAAACCTAGCAACATTCAGTTTTAAAGAACTAACTTAAAAAATATTCATATCTCATATAATAATACACACATTTCATAAAATAAAAATACATATTTGAATCTGAAGAAGACAGTAATACTTTGCATCATTTCGTATGTTAAAGGTTCCAACCAATGTTATTCTGATACGCTTTGCATTATTATCATTTTTACTGGGTAGTTGACAGTTTTATAATATTACCATCTATAATAGATAGTTGATGTAATAATAACAATACATGTTTGAATGTGAAACAGATAAGCTTTGCCTCATTTCTTGTCATATGTTAAATTTTACACTAATACTGTTTTGAGGCACTTTTTATTATTATCATTTTTTACTGGCTAGTCGACAGCTTTATCGCTTTACCGCAACCTGCGGGTTACATCTTCACTTCATCAGTCTGTGTGATACTAGCTGCTTCATAACCCATGAATCAAAATGCATTTTAATGTTACTTATCAGACAATAATCCATTTTAGAAGGTTATAACGATGTGAGAATACAACATACAGTACGGTTTATCTATTTATCGACCCAAAAAGCATTTTATTCAGTATTTAATAAGAGTATCCCTGTTGTTTTTGAGCAAGGCATGCAGCTCAGATTATTTCACTGAAATATAATATGTACTGTATCGTGTATTGTAGGTATTATATAAAATTGGTCACCTTCATAGATAAGCATGAATTTGGAAAAAGCAGCCAGACCTATTGCTCAGTGGTAACAGTGACTTGATTGAATTAATATTAATGTGTTTATAATTTATTTGTTATACTTAATCATAATAATTATTATTGTAATTTCTGTAATAGTTCTAATGATTAGTGTATCCTACTTAGCCTGGCGCCCTATCCTTCTGGGATAGGCTCTGCATCACCACAACCCTTTTTTATTATTATTAAAAAACAAAAAAAAAGCAAAAATAATAAATAAATTGCTAGGAGGGTGATCAGGAATAGTGGATATTCTGATGAAGTTTTATACAGCTACTCGTGTGATGAACGTTGGTTCATATGGTGGAAAGAGACAAACTGCACTTTAGAATCATGGGTCTGTATCTAAGTGTCTTTTCCTGCCAATGTAATGCTTGGGGTGCCTTGCAATGGACTGGCGTCCCGTCCTGGGTGTGTCCCCTCCCCCTCCAGTTTCGTGCCCTGTGTTGCTGGGTTAGGCTTCGGTTTACCGTGATCCCGCTCGGAACAAGCGGTTATAGATATTGTGTGTTTGTGTGTATTATATATTCACATTGTCCTGCCAGTGAAGATCACAGTTTATGATTTTGAAGATGCTCATGTCACTTGCAGTTAGATACTGTATACATGTGAATATTTGTCCTGCTGGGTGTCCCTGCAGTTTCCACCGTGAACTACGTCCCTCAGGTACCGTCCGGGGAGCTCGCTGGCCGTCTCACCAGCACAACCCTGCTGCTAAATGAGCCCCACTGTTGCTTCGGTCACCAGCTGCCACCATCGTGCGCTGTGAGCATGTGTGAAATATGGCTCGTCGTTGCCTCTGCTCCAGGTGGGCGACCGGGTCACCTGCGGTCACGATCTCGACAAGACTTTGCAAGCCATCATGCATCTCATCCTGCAGCTCATATATCACTACAGATGCATAAGACAAAGATATAGACCCAAAAAGCAAATGCACTGAATTAATTAAAAAAAGATTAAACATTTTTTTAAAAATTTGTTTACATTTTGAAAACTGTATTGTAATGTGAACTATTCATTTTAGTTTTTATTCAGTTCCACTTAAAGTTTGTACAGAAGAGCGGTGATATGTTCTGTAAATTAACTTTCCAAGGGCTGATCAGAAATTTAATTTATAGAAACAAGACAGAGTTAGGATTAGGGTTAGGGTTAGGGTTGGTGTGATTGGAAATGCACTGCAAGGTCTGTGGGGTAATAATTAGATAGCTGCATCACTCAGATGTCATATTTTCATTCATAGTCTTCCCCTAACACTGAGAAATAGAGGGGGAAGGTTCTAAAAATATGAATACATGTGATGATACCATCTAGAGCCTCACACGTGGAACTACATCTTCACTCTGTGATCAGGTGCGGTCACCTTCGACATAGAGAAGTCGCATCCAGATGTCCTCAGTTCATCCCCATACCCGAGCGCCTTCACCGGGGAGAAACCCAAGGGCTTTTACATCACCAGGCTGGGCCCCCTGTGGGACTACCCTTGCAGCCCCCTGTTCAGGGGGAGGTACTTCCGGGTTGGGGATGACGGTAACTGCACTCTGGTCAACTGCAACGGGATTCTACCACCCGGTTCCACCGTCAGGTGATGATGATCAATCGAACTGGTTCACTAAACCGAAGACAACATATCTTTCAGTGTGGGATCCTGCAGCACTCCCCTTACATGGAGCGGGAGTAAAGAGCCGAGCAGCCCAAATGCCAGCACAGGATTCTGGGAAAGTGTTGACTTTCACTCATTTACCTGACACTTTTCTCCAAAGCAACTTAAAACGTTAAACTACTTAAAATGATTAGGGTAATTATATTGCTGAAGGGTACTACCATCAGAGGTGGTATTCAAACCTGCAACCTTTAGGGTTAAAGGCAGCAGCGCTAACCACAACTCTGCCTACTGGGCTGGTGTTCTGGTTTCCTGACAGTCCTATGCATGAAGAACTTAAAATTACACATTGTCTTTTGTGAACTTGTGGAAAAATTATGAATATATCTGATTTCAAAGGCTTAGATAATCAGAAAGCTAATGAAGAATGTCGTTTAATGTCTGCGTGTTACTGAGCAAATGTCATCCATTAGTCATTTTAAGGAAAATATGGGCTGTATGTAAAGCAGTGTAGTGGGAGGCGCAGAGGTGAAGTAGGCTGGACTGGGTCTTGCTCTCCAGTGGGTTTGGGGTTCGAGTCCCCCTTGGGGTGCCTTGTTCTGCACTGCCGTCCTGTCCTGGGTGTGTCCCTTGCGTCTTGTGTTGCGGGGTTAGGCTCTGGCTTCCTGCGACCCCATATTGGACAAGCGGTTTCAGACTGTGTGTGTGTCAAAAAGTATCTAAATGAATTATAGCACTACATATTAGGGTTATTCTTTGTGAAATTGGTTATAGACTCAGATGTTTTTACTATGAATTTTATTGTTATGTCTATTATATATTATTAGTAAAGAGCTAAAGTTTGGTATTTGTTTTCAGGGTGAAATATATCCTCACCGATCCGAAGACAGCAGGATTGGTCTTGGAGTCCAAGTGGTCAAACCCCATCGCTCTCATAACACGTAAAGTATTTTATTCCCAGAAATTGCACAACTACAGTGTAATCCTGCATAATACAGCATAATTCTGGGAAACTAAACTTGATGCAATATTGGGAAATATGGCCATTTCTAACACGGCCCAAAAAGCACTTTATGAGCGCGGTGCTACTGCAGTTGTACCTTTCGACCACTAGATGAAGCTCTGATCAGGGTCTTTTACAGGAATACTTGTGCAGGATGAAGGGATTGGAAATTTCTGGAAGGACGCTTTCTTCTACTTAATATTATTTATTATACGATAAAACTTAAATACTGCAAAGCCTTTTAAGCATAAGAAAAAAACTGCACATGATTTGCGAGCACAATTAATTTACAGTTAGAACTGGTAATGCTTACTTGATAATTATACAATGCAGCATTTAATTAAATTATTTTTGCACCGGGGGTGCGGTGGCGCAGTGGGTTGGACTGCAGTCCTGCTCTCCGGTGGGTCTGGGGTTCGAGTCCCGCTTGGGGTGCCTTGTGATGGACTGGCGTCCCATCCTGGGTGTGTCCCCTCCCCCTCCAGCCTTGCGCCCTGTGTTGCCGGGTTAGGCTCCGGTTCCCCGTGACCCCGTAAGGGACAAGCGGTTCTGAAAATGTGTGTGTGTGTGTGTGTGTGTGTGTGTGTATTTTTGCACCTACATTATATGTGGTGTTTTGTCTTCATAAACTGGGAGGCACTAGTCAATGGTAAAGCTGCTCAGGGGCTGGGATGCTGGCAGCCCAGCCTGGGTCCGAGGGCCTCACTGCCTATATCTGTGTGCGGACTCACAGCCGTGCCCAACAGCATCATCGATGACGGGCTCAAGGAGCACTCGGCGGAGATGGTTGTCATCACCGTCGTGACCTCATGGTTGATGGCAGCCCTGCTGCTGCTGCTGGTTGGCCTGCTGATTGTGGACCGGTGAGTCACCCCCCCGCAGCCTCCTCACAGCCCCGGGGGTTCGACATCTCGGTCCATTTCATCTGCTTCTCACTCTGTTCCACTGCATGCCAAACAGCCCCTGTCAATACTGGAAGCCTGCTGGACCCGAATGCTGCTGTTCACAGCCAAAACCAGAGGCATTTACTGACAGTCAAGCATCCCTGATTAATGTCAAACAAAAAAAGGTGTATCTGTGGAAAAATGTATTAACAGACATATGGCAAAAGAGGAATATTTTAACATTAGACATTTTTCCCCACAGTTCTGGAGTCATCAGGAGAAAGAACATCCCTGTGATGCTGAAGACATACAAAAACTTTTTTGGGCAAGCCATCAGTGAAAATCATTTGTAAGAGGAAAAAACGTGTAACTATGAAAAATCTTTTATGGGATTTTAAGGTGAACTTCATTAATTCCCAGCATGTCTTGCAAAACAATATTTTTTTTTTTTTTCTGTTTGCTGCTGCTTGTCTTTTTCATGCAAGCACCACCTGTTCTGGTGGATTTTGACTAGATTTTGAATTTGAAGTTGGAAAAAAAAGTGGTTTGTATAGCTGGTTTAACATCTGCAGCTGTGAACCGTTTAGGGCGGTAAAATTGTGTTATACTTTACCGCAGTGCAATAGGTTACGCGTAGACAAGTTGCGCAATAAGGTTGAGGTTTGCAGGTTGCCAAACCAACCAGGTTGTTAAAACACCTGAATATGATTCGACATGCTCCAGTTGTTTTGTCGAAGACAAGAATGTACCAATATGTTTTGATTGTTTAATATGACTGTTGAAATCCAATCTCTTAAAATCTCCCTTTCTAGTCCTGAGATCTGCTTGTCTTTTGTTCTATCTAAAACTTTTTGAACTCTTGCACTTCCTAGCAAACTTGCTAAACACCCTGTTGGACATGGTTAAAAAATGTGACTGAAAAATGAATTAAATGAAAAAATCCCCGCTTAGAAATTCCTAGTTTTTTTTTTTTTAAATATTCAACAGCCATCAAGCATTTTCAGAACAGATCTAACAGTTTTGAATAAATGTATCAATATGCCTCACAGCATCAAACTGAATTATTTAGCTAGCAGTTTATTTTATACAATATTTATTTTATCATATCTTTTATATACCTTTTTGTATCTTTTGTATACGTATACAGCCTCAAGGTTCCAAATTTTCATCCCAGTCCTGCTGTAGTACCTTTTATTAGGGTACTTACCCTTACTTTATGTAGTAAGAGTGCCCTGCTCTGAAATCACAGTAAAGTTGTCTAGTACTGTAAGTCACATTGAACAAAATATATGCTTAATAATTATTTAAAGCTGAATATACTTTTAAATCTGACATGTTGTTCTAATGTTTTGGAATTAATAGCATTTTTTTGTTTACTCATTAAGCTAATGCTTTTTTTTCTAAAAAAATCTAGAATTTCAAGACATACAGATGATAATCTATTAGGCAATTTCTGTTGCAGCAGCACATGTAATTTGTTCAAGGGTGCTACTGCAAGAGGTGGGATCCAAAGCTTTAGCATCCTTTAGTAAACTTTTACTAGCTTTAACCACAATGCTACCTACCACCACTCTCTTTGTGTGTGTGTGTGTGTGTGTGTGTGTGTGTGTGTATACACATGTGATGCTGTAGCCTAATTTCCTATGAAGATTAGTCAACTTCAAATCTCTATCAGTCTGTCTGTGTACCTTCAGCATTGAAAATGTGCAATTGTGAAGCTGATACCCAGACAATGGAATTATTTAGCTCTGCTTTATTATGTCTAGCATTAATTTAGCAGATGCTGTCTATCACAGTGAGAAGTAGGATGGGGTGTGGCGCACAGTGCCATAAACCGACGCCGGACTGTATTTCTATAAAACTTCATTTCCCAAGAGGCAACAAAACTTAAAATGACGTCATTTGAAATTTGGCCAATAACATGTGGGCGAGCGACGAGGGGTGGTCTCTGATTGGACCTGCTGAAGGGTCGCGGTGGGCACCGCTGTACCGGGCTTCACAACTGAATCAGCGCCGTGGCTGCGAAGCGAGCGGAGTGAAGGGAGAGTAGCGCTCCGCACGCTCCCTGTGGGCTCGCGAACAGCCTGCCCGTTTCCACGACATGGAGCCCACGGTGCGCGTCCATGCACGCGGACACCGCCGCTGACCCACTGAAAGTGGACGTTTCCCAGAGCGCGCAGTCAGTCAGTGGCATCTGTACGAATGGCAAAGCGGAGCACTTTATTCATCCGAATCGTGGAGGGCAAGAACCTACCTGTCAAAGACATGTGAGTGACCACTCTTTTGTCTACTGCTCTCTTTAATTTTCTTTTATTATTTTTCCAATATGACATGTTGGAATCATGTCTCTCCTACTTTGCTTTATTACTGTTTAATTTATCGCCGGTTTGGCAAATTGTAAATCTGAACTCTTTTTTTTTTTTTTTTCCAGAAACTCCTCACTTGATTTATTATATTTATACATTGTTTAATAATACATTTGTACGACTTATTTTGTTTTGTTCTGGATTTTTAACGTAAACATCTGTATTTTGTATGGCATTACTATGACTGCACCATGATGTTTTCCATAGACATATAAGCCATCAGCAGGTGGCTTTCCTGCTGTTGTCAGAGAATAATGTCTCCTGGTTTTTCAAATTAAGGTTAAATCACACATCTAAACACGCAAAAATAAACAGTCACACAAATATATACACATATATGATATACACACATTCATACACACAGGCATATCCAGACACACACAGGGACGTATGCATATCATTGTTGCTGTAAATTATTGATCATTGATAAATAGTTAGCAAAGCAGATCAGAAAATCTTAAACTGTACGTGTGAATTCATATTAATTGACAAATTATTATGGGAGAAATAGTGGTGCTCAAGCAGCTGAAATATGTAAAACGCTCTTTGGGGTTTTTGTGATGCCTGGTGAAAAGGCAACATTTATATGTGAACACACAGCTCCTTTCAGCAGAGTGGTGTGTTGGCGTGGACAGTTCTGAAATGCCAGGGGGTTGGGATGGAAGGACTGGTCTGCAAGTGCAATATCATTTCACAGGATGGAAAGTCGTATAAAAATAAAGGACAGCGTGCGGACTGGGTGAAGCCGAAACTGCACGGTAGGTGGAATACCAGCAGGTAACCAGAGATGATACTAAGAAATCAAGCTGTTTCAGATGAACAGTGGTAAATGCTGCAGAAGTCAACGAAAAAAAAAGAAAAAAAACCCTGTCTGTTTCGGCAAAACATAGTCTCCTATGTGCTCCAGAGGCCTAAACAAACATGATGAGACAGATTTTTAAATGGTGGGTGTGTGTCTGTCGGGGGGGTTACAGCAGGAATGTGACAGCTCGCAGAGTGATCGAAACTGGTACAGGAAGGGTACTTTAGCAGGAGTGATAGAAATGCCGCATTCTTCCCATGTGGGGAAATAGGCATCGGTACCTAAAACCGAAGCAATCCCTTCGTTTATCTGATGCCTTAATCCACTGTGATTTATAATGTGGGATAATGAATTTTGCAATGATCCACCCACTTATCCATCATGGTATTCTTACTGTGTCAATTCAGGGTAAGTGCATTTGTCAAGGGTACTCATGCAGGAGTGGGATTTGAACCCAAGATCTTCAGATTTTGAAGAGACAAACCCTAAACACAGTACTACCTGCTGCTCCTACCCCTCCCCTTATTCATCGGTGCGGATATATTATGCCAAGGAAAAATGATGTCATCAGCAGTTGCAGGAATGCGGTAAGCCGACGACTGTGGTTTCACGTGCCCAGAGGGATCCAACTTTAGTACCCTTAAGATTCTGGATTCGAACAGCTCAAGTGAAATATACAGCCGCATGAATGGCTTAACCAGCTTTATATGAAATCATTGGTTAAACAATAAAATTGTAATAAATGGAATCAAGTCAGATCTCGTTGTTTGCAAAGCTTTTTCCAACTTTTATTTTTGCAATTAAATATTGAAGGCTCCTGATGTGGAATCTAGCACCAGTCTCTCTCAGTCTATTATAACTAGTATGTATGGTTTTATTATGTAAATGCATGCTATTCTTACATGGACAAAGGTGAGAGCTGAGATTGTCAAAATAAGGAGTGCCTTTACCCGAGGATTATAAAATCAAGAGCTTTAACAAAAGCAGCCTTTGCATTTCCACTGTTAATAGAAATACTTATGTGTAGGTACTATTATAGGATCATTTTTATCATTTGAAAAAATATATACAACCATTATTTCAGTACATCCATGCCGATTTACATGTTAAAAACACTCAGTGGCCATTTTATTGGGTTCACCTACCTAGTGCCCAGTAAGTCCCTGTTTTGCCACAGGAAAAACCTAAATTCTTTAAGGCATGAGTTTCTCAAGGTGCTGGAAGCAGTTCCTTATGGATTTTGGTCTATGCTGACACAATAGCGTTACACAGTTTGCACATATTTTTCAGCTCTACATTGATGCTGCGAACCTGTCCCTCCACCTCATGTCAGGACTATTTGATTTACTTGAGATCCGGGGGCTGAGCAGGCCACTTTGAGATGACATATGGTTTAAGACAGGCGGCATTATCCTGCTGGAAGTATCCATTTGAGAAAGGGTACACTGTGTCCGTGAAGGGATGTACCTGATCGGCAGCAATACTTGGGCACACTGTGGTATTCAAATGATGCTCATTGAGTATTAAGAGGCCTAATGTGTGTTAAGGAAACATTCTCTGCACCATTGCAACACCACCAGCCTGTACTTTTCACACAAGGTAGGATAGATCCGTAGGATCAGCTTGATGACACAAAATTCTGGACCTACTACCAGCTTGTTGCAACAGAAACCAAGATACATGAAACCAGGCAATGTTTTTCCATGCTTCAGTCATCCGGTTTTGGAGATCCTGTGCCCACTGTAATCTCATCTTCTTGTCCTCATCTGAGTGGAACCAGGTGTGGCCTTCTGCTGCTGTAGACCATCAGCTTCAAGGATCAATGAGGTGTGCTTTCAGAGGTTCCTTTCTACACACAGCTGTTGTACTAAGGTGCTATTTTTGCACTTGTGGCCTTCTCTTCTGACCTCTGTAATGAGCAGAATGTTTTTGCCCAGAGTAATTCTGGTCAGTGAATGTTTTCTGTTCATTGCACATCTCTCTGCAAAGTATAGACAGTCTAATTTTCTTTTTAAAAAAAAACCTCAGGAATGCAGCTGTTTCCAAGCCGGTACAGCCACGGCTTCAGGTGCCAACAGTCGTACCAGTGCTCGAAATTGCTTAGATAACGGGTCTTTTCATTTCGAATACTTGGTCCAACTGCAAGTAAACATCTCAACTTTATCTGCACGAATTGCAGCCACCTAATTCAGTGTTTGGAGGAAAGGCTTTTGCATTGGCCGCCAGGCGTACCCAATAAAGTGGCCACTGTATTTAGGGAAGGAGGTATTTCTGCAGTTCATATCGCTTTCTTTACTAGTCAGGTACTATGTGCAGAGTGGAGCTGGTCCAAAACTGATCTGAATCCAACTGCCTATTCTATCAGTAGAATTCGGTCCAAAATCTGACTTCACATGTACTGCACAACAGTGAAAAAATTCTCCTACTCTGAAATGACTCATGTGGTTTTCTTTAGCTATCTGCCCAGCGCTATGCGAGTGGCAAAGTTGACATTGGTATAAAACATAAGCAGCACAACTTCTAAACCCATATTGCACTTTTTTCTCAGCACAGGCGTGCGACCGTAGGCTTCTAATTGGTTGCGTTCATTTGTGGCCGACTTGGATCGTAGCTATAGCAACAAAACAGAACGTTCTGTTTAATTTGTTCAATTGCCGAGAACGGTCTGGAAGTCGGCGTTGTTTTAAACATGTCACTTGGTTTTAAATATGTCAGTTGTGCTGCAGAAGGAAGAGCGGTACCACTATGAACGGCCACAAACCAAATATATTGTTGGAATATACAGAACTAGCCTCAGATTTACATACCCGCAAAACGCCGTTCGCCCCGATGGAAACCTCTATCTCATTTGGTCGTGAGGACAGATCCCTGTGCCGGCTGACTGTATCCAAAAGGCATTATTACATCTACTATAAAAACAATGTAAAAAACTTATATTATACCAATTTTGGTGGTGCTCTTGCATGAACAGGTCATGTCAGTCTTGTAGCTAACAAAGGTCATGGTGGTTCACCCCCTCTATTCATTCCATTCAAGGGACTGGTTCTCTAACTGGTGCTCTTATGATAAAGCCCGTACAGCCTTGACATGCCGGTGTCACTGGGACACAGTCCTCATGTTGCTATTACCAATGCCATTTGTTTGCTGGAACGGACAGGGGGGTGCCTTTATTGCCGGCCATTTTACTCCTCGCTCTTTTATGAAGTCTGATATATCGGTGCAATTCACGCCGAGCTGCTGCTGTGATTTGCCCCTTTCTAGCTCCCCGGTGCAGGCTTTTAGAAGGCCCAGCCCTCAGAGTTGTCTGTTTCATGCTTTTGTCATGGATCTCGTCTCCGAAAATCGACATAATTGACATTGCCCTTCACCCTCTGTCCCGCATAAATACGAGAAAGAAGAGAAAAGCACGAAAAAAATGTTTCCGATCCGTAGCTGTCAACTGAACGCGGCGTAGTAGGACTCCATGCGGACTTCGGTAGGCACACGTTAGGGTTTTTCAATATTGTTATAAATCATTGCGATTCGATGCAGATTTGCACCCACGCCCCAAGAAGGCGACGCGACGAGGCCGTGGCCAAAGCTCTTTACGTGCGTCAACGTCACGCCCCATTCCGTACGCTCAAAGGCAGTCTTGCACAACGAAATTTTCAGCTCTTTGAGTTTTCCCCTTTTGCTGTCCTATATCTGCATTATCACACCTTTCCCACGTGGCTCTTTTACACATAGCATATTTTGGTGAAAAGCAAAACGGAAGGAGACTGTAAAGAGAGAAGCGGTCAGGCCTACGTGGAAATACTTGGTCTCTCGCTACGTAAGAGACCATTTATAGCGTCATATTCCGCGCGTGAGATCGTCATCGCGGAAACCCCTCGATTGTTTGGACGAGATGAATAAAAAGAGCCGGTCTGCCGTGACTCAGACTCGGAGCCGCTATCGTTGTACGGCAGGTGGCACCCAGTCGAGGACGTGGTTAAACCGACGAACCCGCCGGGGCTTTTGATGTCGCGTGTGACTTTGGCACTCGCGGGAGTTCCCGCCGCTGCGACGACGCGGGGGTTGAGATGAATCACAAAAAGGGTTCACGTCTTTCCACGTCGACAGCATTTGTTTACTTTTTCATTTGTTACGGCTTTGAGACGGAGCCTGGTCGGTAACGGCCTTTTTCTGTCGCAAGGTTTAATTTACCCCTCATTGTTCTTGATTTTTTTTTTTTTTTTCCCATTTCCCGAAACATCAGCCGAACTGGAGGATGATTCACGGCGTGTGACATATTCGGAAAGGGAAACGTAATTTTTCATGAAATATCAGCCTTTCTTTTGCTTTGTTTACTCTCCTCGTTCTGTAATTTCTGGGACAATAATGTAACAAATTTGTCATATGTATAGTCTTCCAATGCGCATCTCCTGATTAGCTGAACTGAAATACTTCGTCATCAAAGCAAAACCATAAACAGCTATGTAAATGAAGAGCTTGAAAGGACAGATAAAAGCCTGCTTCTATGTATTTTTCATTTATATTTACATTTATTTATTTAGCGGATGTTTTTCCCCAAAGCGATATACAATGTATATGCATAAAGATATATTATATTAAATATATTAATCATACATATACTTTATATATTTATAAATGTAAATATATTTGCATAATGTATTTATATGTTATATATTTACAAGACTTCCATATGATAATGCCGCATATTTTCAGGGCAGAATATTTCTGGGGTTGCGGGTGGCTGCAGGACTGGACTTGATCCAATGATTGCAAGTGGAAATCCTAGTAAAGGAGAGGTACTTAAGGTGAATTACTGACATGAATATGCAGCTGCGTGATTGCGAAGGAGTGTGAACGTGGTTGGAAGCTCCGGTTAAGAGCATTTGTGTGCAGAATTGCAGTGCTGATGAGTAACCTCTGCGGGGTATGACGGGAACTCAACCGTGCCACTTTGGAATACTGGCTGGACATTTTTCTCTCGTAAAATATGCCCTTCACCCTCTGTCCGTGTTGGGTGTTAGTTAACGTTTCACCCTTGAGTCTGGACAACATTAACTTGTTCTCTTGTGCCAAGCATGGCTCGTGAAACCTTTTGGGTTTTGAGTGATTTTTTGGCAGCACGGTGGCAGAGCGAGTAGTGCTGTCGGGTTGTACGACGCACAGGCAGAGCACCTGGGTGGTGTGAGAGGACGTCGGTTCAATCCCCGCTTAGTCTGTGTGGAGTTTGCATGTTCTCCCCGTGTCTGCGTGGGCTTTCTCTGCGTGCTCTGGTTTCCTCCCACAGTCCAAAGGCATGCTGTTCAGGTTCCCCCATAGTGTGTGAGTGACAGAGAGAGTGTTTGACTGATGTATGGATGAGTGACCCATTGTAAGTAGTGTATCTAGCAGTGTAAGTCACCGCGGTGAATGAGGTGTGTGAGCTGATAGCACTACATAGAGTTCATTGGAAGTCGCTTTGGAGAAAAGTGTCTGCTGAATAAATGTAAATGAATATAGTGGTCTTAAAGCTTCCAATAAAATGCATGTTTTGCTGCAAGCATTAGGATTTTGTATTTTTCCAAGTGTGTTGAAGCATTAAAGTGCCAGTCAAAAGTTTGAGTACGTTTGCTGGAAACTACTTTTTGTTTATGAAGCATTTGGTTAGCCACGTGATGGACTGGCGTCCTGTCCTGGGTGTACCTTTCTAAGCCGTGCCTCCTTTGCTTCCAGGGTAGGCTCCGTACTGCCGTGACTCTGATGTGGACGAGCAATTTACTATGGTGAATTAGTGAGAGAGGTATTCGGTTAACAAATCCGAGCAGGAAGCGAGCGATCATGTCTTCCCGGCTCTTCTACAGCAGTTTCCAGAGATTTAGGACGCACGCATGTTGTTCCCCCATGAGCATTCCCCAAGACGCCCAGATGAATTCAGACTTTCATCTGGGATAAGATGTCATCGAGTTCCATATTCTCTTCTGTTGCCGTAGCCAGTCAGTCTCCCCATCCGTAATAGAGAGGACTGGTAAGACCACGCTGGAAGTAAGGAAAATGTTTGCAAACACCATAAAAACGGAACAAAGTCGTCATTTTGAGCGCTCCTGATTCGAGCCTGCCGGATCCCAACGGTTTGTGCCAACTCCTCCTAAACTGTGGGCCGACTCCATTTTAACAGCTGCCGTTTTCCTTAACCTTTACTTCAACATCATTTGGAGTTAGGCTGTTTTAATCTGGGCGGCTGCCGAGTCGTTCGACACGACAGAGCGACATCCGTCCCTACGCCGAGAGCGGCGTTGAGCTCGGCACAACACGGGGCCGTCGGAGGGCTCGTGAGCTGAAGCGCGACCTGGTTTTGGGTTTGGGTGGGGGATCAATGGCGGGGGCTTGAAAGGGAGGCGTCTGGACGGCGCCCCGGCCGGGTTGTGAAGTCCACCTGTGAACGGAATCCTTCTTTTGAACTTCGCAGCCCCAAAGGCCCCGAAGCCTCCGCAGAGACGTGCTTACGCGTCGGCTGCCCTTTGCCTCTGGCTTTGAGTCACCCAAGGAGGCCAGGCGCTCCTCTGCGCCAGACTGCTGCCTATGGCATATTCCATGAAAAGAAAAGCGAGTTATCTCCAGCGAAAAAGGGAGCGAAAGAAAAAAATAAAAGAAGGGAAATTCGGCCTACCGTTTTGAACCGCTTTTTTATCGGCGCCCGCCTCGTAATGAGACGCTCGCGTTTTTTTGCCGAGGATCCGCAAGGCGAAGCGCTCCGGCTCTTCCGCAAGTTCGGCCGCGCCGCCGCAACCCCCGCAAACCAGCGTTACGGGATAATGCGGTTATCTATTTTAATGACTGCATTTTCTCCGTGCTCCTCTGTTCAGGGCCATTATTTCACACCTCTGGAGAGCTCGCCACGTTGGCTTCGGCTTTACAATTTCGACAATTTCTATGTCTCTTTATGGGTGCGTGTATTATAAAGAAAGACCACACAGAGGGAAGGATAAATAAAACCGAATCTGGGTATTTGTAAAAATGGAGATTCTATTTCTGCGGTTGAATTTGTCACACACTGTGACACTGAATCATCCCCCCCAGTCCAATTTGCATGTCTTGAATTAGACATGTTTTAGAAATTTAAATTAGCGACAAAGGGGAATGAAATTAATCTGTTAAAATGAAATGTCAGGACTATTTGTTAAAAAAAAGAAAAAAAGAAAACCCTTTTTTTAAATCCGGGATCTTGAAGCATGATTATTGTTTGGGAAATCTTAAAGTGCTTTCTTCGCGTTTCCCTTATTTGAGCTGAAGTATTTATGCATTATGGAAATTACGCTGTTTAACTCTGATTTCTTTTGCAGAACGGGGAGCAGCGATCCGTACTGCATTGTCAGGATAGACAACGAGGCCATTATAAGGTACGTGTCTGCCGTTTATGCTTCCTGCTTTCATACCTCAATACCTTGTGGTCACAGTTTCACTGCGGATTGTTCCTTCTAAAGTGAAAACCGCAATTTATTTTTGTGCGCTCCATCGTTTCTTGGCTTTATCTGACTCTCAGCATATTCGCCAGGGTACCTATAATAGGCCGTGTAAAGTATATTATAACACACACACACATTTTCTGAACCGCTTGTCCCATTCGGGGTCACGGGGAGCCAGAGCCTAACCCTGCAACACAGGGCGTAAGGCCGGAGGGGGAGGGGACACACCCAGGACGGGACGCCAGTCCATCTCAAGGCACCCCAAGCGGGACTCGAACCCCAGACCTACTGGAGAGCAGGACCCGGTCCAACCCACTGCGCCACCGCAGCCCCCCTATATTATAACAAACACTGTGAAATGAAATAATTTTCTAAATGAACAAAGGCTGCTCTCAGTTTGGAGGGAATTCATCTTTCGAGTCCTTACGAGAGCCTTTAATTTTTCTCCCGTTTATCCGAGCGGTTAACGGCCCTGCAGTTTTTCTGGGGCCCGTGCTGTGCGGACGAACCAGAATGTGCGTATTTTTTTCGTTTAAAATAAGCAGAGCAGGTGTGAGAAGAAGCACCTGGTTCGTGTCGCACGGGCTCCCGCAGCGGTTAAGCGCACGACCTTTGCTTTGTCACCCAGCTGCTGACTGTCAGGAAGTTTGAAAATGCAGCGTTTTAATAACACATTCGGTGCACTCGATGTAAATGATTAACGAGAGACGCTAAGATTTTCAGAGAATGTTATAAAATGAGGACAGGAGTGTGAGTGGGCTGTGAACTCCATCACATCACACCACAATTGCGTAATAATACTAATAATAATAATAATAATAATAATGGTGATGATGATAATTATTATTGTTATTATAATCATAATAAAAGACATTGTTTAAAGCTGTTAAGTACAGAAGAGCTGAAAAACTGTGCCAGGATAAAATGCTGCATAATTTAACATTTATCATTTAAAGATGCATTTTAATCTCTTTATGTCCTCACTAAGGACAGCAACGATCTGGAAGACTCTGTCTCCCTTCTGGGGTGAGGAGTACAATGTCCACCTACCCCCTTCCTTTCACAATGTGTCCTTCCACGTCCTGGATGAAGACTCCCTCAGGTACAGCAGCCTCTTCTCAAGCTGGGACACCTTCTTGCCGTGAATGCTCGCCGCGAGTCTCGCACGCCTTCTCAGACGGAAGTCTCCGGGGGGGTCTTTCTCAGCCAGTTTCTCTTCTCTCCCTGCAGTCGGGATGATGTCATCGGGAAGGTGTCCATCAGCAAGGAGGCCCTCGCTGCCAAGCCCCAAGGTGAGAGCCTTCTCCCAGGGAGGTGGAAGGCAAAGGAGCGGTAGGACTGTTTTTTTTTTTTTTTTGTTTACAGGATCGCTAAATAAGTCCTTCCTGTCAGACGCCTGTTAATCCGAGGATCCCATCGAGCTGCCGCTGGGATGCTGGTGAATCGTCGCGCAGCCGAACGCTCATCCAGCTATGGTAGTTCGATCACGGCCGGGCTTCTCGAAATGGGAATCGCGTCGGCCGCAATCTTCATCTTTTCTACATATTAACCGCTAACCTTATTATATTATTGTGGAGTCCTGACTTTTGGTTGTAACGTCTAATGAGAACCGCTCCATCTGCTGCAGGGTAACATTGGCTGGTCACTCCGCCACAGAATCACCATATCTGTTGTTGTGTGCGTATCGGTAACCCTTACGGTGTCTGGGAGCAACTGCGTTTTGTTTATGAAACTTTTCGTTTGCGATTCCCTTCAGGTTGCTTTTTGTTTAAAATGACTAGCAAGTGAAAAAAGTGAGTGTTCCGGCGGTGCCGAGTAAGAGGACGACGCATCTAGAGATGAAAGTGAAAACGTTGCAGCATGAAAATTTAATATTGCGCTGCATTTATTATTTTACACACACATTGGCTGAAACCACTTGTCCCATACGGGGTCACGGGGAACCGGAGCCTAACCCGGCAATGCAGGGCGTAAGGCCCGATGGGGAGGGGACGCACCCAGGACGGGACGCCAGTCCATTGCAAAACACCCGAAGCAGCACTCGAACCCCAGACCCGCTAGAGAGCGGGACCTGGCCAAACCCGCAGTGCCGCTGCAACCCCAGCCTTTATTGTTTTATTATTATTATTCAATATGAATATTTAAACATGAACAACATGTGAAATGAGTGAGAAAATGTAACAAAGCCCATTATAAAACATAGAACTCACGCATGGCAGTTTTTTTATACGCTATATTCTGTGGTTGATATAGCATAAGGGAATTTTCAGCTTCGGGGGGCACGGTGCCGCAGTGGGTTGGACCGGGTCCTGCTCTCCGGTGGGCCTGGGGTTCGAGTCCCGCTTGGGGTGCCTTGCGACGGACTGGCGTCCCGTCCTGGGTGTGTCCCCTCCCCCTCCGGCCTTACGCCCTGTGTTGCCGGGTAGGCTCCGGTTCCCCGCGACCCCGTATGGGACAAGCGGTTCTGAAAATGTGTGTGTGTGTGTGTGTGTGTGTGTGTGTGTGAGTGAGTGATTTTCGACTTATGACAAAGCTATCTTAAAGCGAGCTCGTCGGAACGGAACCTGTCATAAGTTGAGGAACGCCTCTTGTGTCTGTGTATATATATATAGGTCTCAAAACCAGTACATGTGAGTATATTGTCCTGGTTTATTGTAGGCTCTTCCTCGTGATGGACAAGCAGTGACTCATCAGGGCAGGGCAGGGAATCGACCAACTGTAACTCTCGAGGATATAAAAGGGGGCTGAGTCACGAAGCGCACCGAGGGTGTCTGTTATCGGGACCCGAGCGAGGAGGGAGACGGTCTTACTCACAGCAGCCACCCTTGCCGCTTCTCGCAACATAGGACGGAGCCAGCTGCCCGAGGCGCACGTCCCTCCGCCTTCCCCCTCGGCTACGCTTCCTCGTTTCATTTTCGCAGACGCTCACGATGACTTTTGAGTCACTCCGAGCTGCGTTTTTTTTTTTTTTTTTTTCCCCATCCACGCGCAGAGTCACGCTGCACGATGGCGTCATTTGTTTTCCGTCTAATCGGCTTTATCACAGTGTAAACAGCCAATACTCTGTTTTTATTTCTCTCGCAGACCGGCGGCCAGAATTCATCTCAGAATCCCTGTGCAAATATTAAGTTTCTTTAGGCTTTTTTTTTTTTTTTCCCCCCAACTCAGAGACCGTGAGCTCCCTCGGGCACTGAAATTTCCTCTCTTCCCAGTTAATTTTGTCTGCGCTTCTCCAGAGACGAGGTGTAGCATACAAGTAAAAGCCTTACTGGTGCCGCTGGTGGTGCGGTAGTTAGAACTGATGCCTTTGGACCCGAACGTTAAAACTTCCCGTGATCCCGCTGTAGCACCCTTGAGCAAGGTACTTTTCGTAAATTGCTCCAGCAGAATTACCCAGCTGTATAAATGGATAAATAATTGGAAGCTTTGGAGAAAAGCTTCAGCTAAATGAATAAATGCAAAAAAAAAAAAAAAAAAATCAGCTAAATAAATATTAAATAAATGTTAAAAAAACGGAGACGGATAAAGATGAGCTTTGGCAGTGTCAGAGGTGTGTGTGTGTGTGTGTGGAATTACTGTCTTTGTGTGCGGATACACTGAGGTTCTAACCCTAACCGGTTGTCCGGTCGAAGCCACCGGTTTGCGTCTTTAAAAGGTTATTTTCCAGCACGTGTTGGACTTGTACTCTGGTCAAACATATTTTTGAAGAAACCCTTAACTGGTACGGACAACAGCGCAGACAAACAGCCCTTTTCCCCTTAAAAAAATGTTAGTTGGGCATAATCCTGCCCATATAAGATTCTGCATTTGCGTCCATATTTTTGTGAATGTAGACTACAGTTATATTTAAATGCATTATGTTAATTACGTTAATGAGCACTGTGTAGGTTATATTGTCCCAGATGATCAATAAACCTCCAGTAGATGTTTTTAAAATACAGATTTTCTCAAAGGTTTGTGAGCCCTATGGAGATGGTAGTTATTCCTGTATAAAATGTTGAAGTGAATTTATAAAATTTAAATCATGAAATAAAATGATTGTAAGAATAAATGAATATAATTTACACAGCTGATTCTACTTACCTACTTGGTTTAATCAATGCAAATGGGGGTTCATTTACTTTTGCACCTGCGCTACATCCGTTTTTCCATTACGCACGAAGCAACATATGGAACTGAAACTGCTCATTACACACTTATGTCACGTGAGAAACACTGATTCTCATCAAATAACCATTTCATGGTAAAACTAAGGGACACGATGGGTTCACATACTTTGGAGCAGCACCGTATATTTAAATGCATGCTAAGGGTTCAGCTCGCAGTGCAGTATGAGGTTATTAAGAGGCGACTGAACTGGAGTACTTTTTCAACTATTTAGTTTGTGAATTGTTTTTAATATATTACCCTATCAGGGGTTGTTAACCTGTTTATGCCATGGACCCCTTCGATAGAATAGTGAGAGCCACACACACACTATCTGAAACCGCACCGGAGCCTAACCCGGCAACACAGGGTGCAAGGCTGGAGGGGGAGGGGACACACCCAGGACAGGACGCCAGTCCACTGCAGGGCACCCCAAGTGGGACTCGAACCCCGGACCCACCGGAGAGCGGGACCCGATCAAACCCGCTGCATCACCGCCACCCCCCGTTAGTGAGAATCAGAATAATGTTTTTAAATGTACAGTATATGATTACAAAGGAAACCAGTTATACTGAAATTAAGTTACCAAAGTATTAATATTGCCTGCATTTATGACTGAAGGAAATGCTAAACTTCAGCTAGAGATTAGTGAACGTAAAGGTGTACATTTTTTCCCGTCCAAGTTCATGGACCAAAGGTTAAGAACCCCTGTTCTAAATAGAGCTTCATGTGCCTTCTACTCGTAGGACCCAGATTTGAATCTCACCTACTGCTGCAGTAGCCTTGATCAAGGTGCCAATACCCTAAACCGATGCAGTAACATTGTCCTGCTCTATAAATGAGTATATCATAGTAAGTAGTTTAGTGGACAAACGTAACATTAAAATCTGCTTTTGAGAAAAGCATCAGCTAAAAGAATAAGTATAAATGTCCTTGAATGTCCAAGAAGAAATCATTGGCTTTTCGCAAAAAATACTGGATCACTTGCAATTTTTGTCAAGACGAGTGGAATCATTTCAAATAAATAAATACGGGTTATTAAATGTTTGTTGTCTGGATCGGTGACTGTACATTTTTTTTTTTGCCGTGCTGTCTGAATATAAAATACCTTTAACTGAAAATTGAATTATATACACATTTTTCCACCAAAGCTCTGAGCTGTAGGTAATAAGGCCCCAAATTATCCATAAGTTTTTGCATTAATCAGACATCATCAGAACATCTGCTCACCTACATTGTGCTTAAGCGTTGTGCCTAATTCACAAACACTGCTGTCCTTTTCCCTCCAACTTTGTGGAAAAACTGCCTGGACACGGGGGGGCTTATTTTTGTCCTCCTCAGCAGGGTAATAAAACATGAGCAATACTCAGTAATATTAATTAAGGAAAAGCCCATGCTCTTCAGTCAAGTGTACCACCAGTATAAATGAGGGCTTTGCAGCATCTATAATTCAGTGGCTTTTTCTGCACTTGAGGTTGTTGCTGTCCTGCAGAGGCAGCGCTCTTGAGGCAACCGAGACGAAAAGCAGGGCAGTTGGACGGTTGGTTGCTTAAGGGTTCGGTCACAACGTAGTCCTCACCCGTTGTCAAGTGCATCGAAAAGCTCTTCTGATGAAGAAATCTCAAAGGACCAAACCTAGAGATGAGTTCAGGAGGGGAACTTGTAGTGCACTGGTTAATAGTGCTGCCTTTAGACCCAAAGGTTGGAGGTTTGAGTCTACCCTTGAGTAGGGTACTTACCATGAAACTGCTCCAATGAAGAAATTCCCCAGCTGTATAAATGGGTAAATAATTGAAGGTACCTTTATTGCAAGCTTTGCAGAAAAGTGTCAGCTAACTGAGTACATGCACAGATTTTCCTTCTCTTGACATACGATGCACAACCTTTCTCGGTTTTTCTTAATTTATCGATAATTTTGTCGCGTTTTAGTATTCTGGTTATCATTGTGAAACACAATGTCCCGTTGAATTTTTTTCAATACGTACTGTGCAGGCGATATGATACAACAGATCTTTACAGTCAGATTTTTTTAAATCCATCAAGACAGCAGCATATTACACAGCAAAGGGCAGGGGAAAAAAAACAATGCAAAAAATAAATTACAAATAAACTTATTACACTTTTAATCGATGATGCACTGAAAGTTCTTGGAGTTCAGGAAATGCGTATCATTAATAGACTGAAGTCTCTCAGTGCGTCTTAATATGTCTCAGTGCATCAGTTCATCTGTGTCATGGGACAGTGTGGCATTAAAACAAGTGAGTTGTGGCAACCGTGTGCTCTGTTTGAATCATACAATATTGTCTTTACTGATGTCACAAGCTGACCGTGATTCAAAAACCCGCACCATATGGCTTTGTTTTTTGCTCCGGTTTTTGTTGGCGTAATCCCTGATTAATTGTGATTCTTCATTCTCCGTTTCCGACTTTCGTACTTTACGAAAACCTCAGTTTTTACAAAATAAGCTGCGTTTTTTTCCATAGTTTTGCTGGTTGTTTACTACAGTCTTGTTTGATTTTGCGCTGCCTTTACAGAACTTTGAATGTTGAAGGGAGTCATGTGATATGCACTAAAATGCCAAGAAAATTATTTTATAACATAATAATAATTACCCATATTGGTTTCTAAAATCCCAGACTAAATCAAATTAGAATGCGCAGGCATGAGGACGTGATTTAATTACATGTGTGCGCGCGTTTGTGTGTTACAGGGATTGACGGCTGGATGAACCTGACGGAGATCGACCCAGATGAGGAGGTCCAGGGTGAGATTCACCTGAAGGTATCAGTGTTGGGGAAAGGATACGCGCCAAAAATCCTGCGATGCCACGTCTTCGAGGCCAGGTGTGGGGCTGCCCGGCGAATCTCTTACTTCATTAAAGTCTCTTACTTTTACTTTATTGCTCATCTCACTGCTCTCGTGGTGTTTTGAGTCATACCTGCCTTATTTAATGCCACACACTTTGGTTCATTCCATTGAGCGAACGCTACTCGGCTTGGTCCCCGTGACGTAGAGTCGTGTACTGAGCGCACATTAGGATGCATATGCCACGCTGGCCCTGGGGTGGGCAGCCTGCGATCCGCAGGCCTCCGTGCCGAGTATTAAATGCCATCTGTTGTGGCAGCTGGAGCTAACCGGCTTGCCTCTGGCATTGTGTAACTCCAGGGAGTAGGTGCTTCGACAGCTCACGCAGCTCTCCTCAAGAGCCCCGCCTCCTTCAGTTTGTCATCGCGGATACATCTCCCCGGGGATTTCCTTCCCGTTTTCTCTAGGTTTTAACAATTGCGAACGATTTTAATGGAGCTTGAGGGAAATCAGACATCTGGCAAACAATTTCAGTATAACGGCAACTTGATCCGGTAGCTTTGCAGTCATCTGTGGTCAAGGATGGGCTAAAATGATAATTTCACTGGTGCAGTCGTAACGTAAAATTCCAAATAATGACTTTGCATGGCAAAAAAAATACATTTTTTCTTATACAGAACTCTATCCTGAAGACAGATAGAGCGCATTCGCAAGGCTACAGATAAAACAAATAGACTGTCACATATAACACAAATTTGCCAGGGACATTATATAGGAAAATAAGGACAACAGCTAGGAGTATAAAGACAAAAGTTAACAGATGAAACAAACAAGTAAATACTTAAGTAAATGGTCTTTCCTGATGTACCGAATATTGGCAAAGAGACGATGAAGTGATCATAAAGTGGCCGGCTGGCAACGGAGGAGAGGAAAACAAAAACTCCCAACTGACATCATACTGGAGAATATAAACCTTTGGGGGCTGCGGTCAATTGGTGTATAAATCGGACTAACCTAGACTAGCTTCCCGCCCGCTCGGGCTACGGTTGACATAGTCAAGCGATTTTAAGTAAGTAGTTGTCCGGTGCAAGTTTTATACTCAAACTGTAGTCAACTTGAGGGAGTTCAAATGAACATAAATAGAATGTACCATCAAAAGTATATGATATGAGGTGTACATTAAAGCCGCAGCCTCCAGCCTCATCTTATCAACATGCCTTGCGTGCTCTGCCCTCCAGAGACCTTGCCAAAAAGGATCGCAATGGTGCCTCAGATCCTTTCGTCCGGGTGAGCTACAATGGCAAAGTTCACGAGACCGCGGTGAGTCCCAGGGACGTCACGCTCGTAGGCTTTGGTGCGGACCGCTTTCTGATGACTCACACCCGCGCTTTGGGCCTTCGTCTCATGAGCAGGTGGTGAAGAAGTCCTGTTACCCTCGGTGGAACGAGAGCTTCGAGTTTGAGCTGGACGAAGCATCAGCTGACACGCCCCTGAGCGTGGAGGTGTGGGACTGGGACCTGGTCAGCAAGAATGACTTCCTTGGCAGGGTAAGGAGTTAAAGGGTGTCATTCTTCTAATTTCTGAGCTTCAGAACTATCAACATGGCACATGGGCTAAAGAACCCACATGATACTGGAGTAATGCGATTTTCGGGTTAATGTAGTGCTGACGCTAGGCCGATTTCGTGCAGACTCTCTTCGTGTACGTTTCAAGCTAGAATTTTGTCAAGCCTTATAAGCGATTTTTGTTAACGCCAAATTCTTACATTTGCATTGTAAGTTGATTTTGTTGTTAGTCAAAAATCCCTTAATATTATATTGAACCATAAACATATAGAGTATAAACAATTAACATGCGTGAATACTAAGTTGTATAAAAGGACTTTTTAATAAAAACAGTATGGGTAATTATTTATGAATTCTCTAATTAAGTGTGCGGTTATTCATTAATGAATAATTAATATTCACTTTTTCTCTTGCTAGCCATTATAAATAAATTTAACTTGAATGGAATAACAAATAAGAAAAACAATTGCCCAAGACACCCAAACATTATAAGACCCAAACAATAACAAATACAAGCACCTTGCAGCAATGCGACCAGCCAGTGTCATCGCACAACAAATGGAGCTCTTGTCATTAGAAATTGCGGTGAAATCTCGAGACTCGAAAATAACATAATAAGGTTAATGGGATGGCTGTTGTAAGTCCGGCTGATTGTGAGCCGCATATGTAATAACTCGAGGACCACCTGTATTCATTTAGTAGATGGTTTTCTCTAAAGAGACACAGAACTGCAGAAGTGCATAAAATTAAATCGTTAAATTAAAAGTTGGACAAAAATTCTGTTTTGTTTTTTTTTTTTTTTTTTTAGATAACATGGTCTTAAGCACAATGTCATGTTGGCTCATTCTTCTCTTTCAGGTTTTATTCAACATCAACAGGCTGCAGTCTGCACAACAAGAGGAAGGCTGGTTCCGACTTGGCCCAGACAAACCCAAGCACAGCCAGTATGAGTGAGTCACCTTGCAACCATCGTCATTCCCTTGGCCTCTTTTGGCAAATGCAGCTTCCAAGTTTGACTTGTTTTTCAAGCCTGCTGGGGCAATTACAGCATGGATTTACACACTCAGAAGCTGTATGATTTCCCAGAAGCCCCTGTGGTTCAATGAGAGTTCAGAGCTGACGAGAAATACCTGTGATCCTCTGTAGGAGGATTCACCTTGTCTGGGGATGAAGGCTGGAGATATGACAAGAGCACCCGCCCCGATTCCTGCGTGCTTCCTGTTGACCAGTGTGTCTCCGTTCCATTCCGCGTGCTGACGGGAAGCGATAATCCTGTCCGCGGCTAAATCCCTGGTTTTTCTAACCCGTTAAAGATCATTTGGCAATGTGCGTTTTTGGCTGGGATTAGTGACTGGAGCGGTGGGTGGGAGTGGGATGGGAGCGGTTACGTAAAAAACGGGATGTGACGGATGGTCCGTGCTGCTCGGGCAGAGACGAGAAATGTTGAAGTCCCAGAAGAGTAGGACCAGCCTACAGAACACGACCCACCCAGTCAACGCCCTGGACACGGAAACTTGGTCCCCTAAGGACGATCAGTAGATTCGGATCAGCAGGTTATCGAGAGCTCCGTTTGTTCTTCATCCGCTTCACCTTCAGGAAAGTTTAAGATAATTTTGTATATTTAAACATGGGGACAAGAAATTGAGGAGGTCAGTATGGTGGTAAATTGGCAGCATATCCATATTCATGGGTGGGTCAAAAAGGATGGGGTGCAGATATTGGTTGGAAAAGACTTTATTAAGAATAGGAACAAGTTGTTGGAGGTTGTTCAAGTGACGTGACAGTGGAATGAGGTGGAAAGCCATATTCATCATCCGTTCGCATAAACATATGCTACACAGTCATACATTTACTCATAGGGTTACTCATACCGTGACACACACTTCCATTCTCAGGTTAAGGCCAGGGCTTTTAAGAGGTAAAAATGCTTATAATAAGCTTGTGAAAGGGTCCAGGAAAAAGGGGAATTTTCTGTGACGACTTTAGCAGAAAAAGGCCAATGCATTATATTTAGGGCTTATTCTGGACAAAATAAGTCTTGTGATTGTTAGATTAAAGCCAGCCTCTTTCTTTACTTAGACATCCCTCTAGCCTGGCTCTTATTTTTACTGCTCTATTTAAAGCAGATTTAAAACGTTCCTGTCCCGACACACCCACTTTTCCAGTTCCAGCAAAAGCTAACCGAAATACATTCGGTTCAAATAATGGCGTCTCTTAAAGAGAGATTTAAAACCGCTGTCGTTCAGTTATGCCGTTCGATGGAAAAAAACGGCACATCTGCGTTTGTGTCCTTAGGTAGTTTCTGATCGTTTTCGGTGATTGTCGTGCGTTCTTTTATTTTGGACGTGTAGCTCCACCAAGGCCTGTCTGTTGACCCGTACTGACCGCATCATCCCGTGACCATGTTTTCCCCTTCCAATAAAAAAAAAAATGAGTAAATAGGGCAGAAACAGAAAACACAGCCAGTCTTAAAACAAAGGATTACTCCAATGCTAGTTTACTTTCCAAACTACAAATAACAGGATTGTGTCGACTTTTTTTTTTTTTTTTTTTTTTTTTTTTTTTTTACGTCAGTGTCATTAAGCTATCAAATCGAAGCAAGTCCAATCAAATCGGACGACTGGGGAAGCGAACCGTCTTTTGGAGCGATGTGGAGAATGTTGTGAGGAGGAATAAGTAGGCTGTTCAGAGCTCTCCTGTCTCATAGGGATGATTTTGATAAACCGAGAAAACATTCCCCGATTAAGCTAGCCTAATCCCTCCCCCTTCTTCGCACGATCCTCCTTCTTTGCTTTGAACAAATCAAGCTGTTGCTGTTGTTTATTTTGTCTCGGTATTTTTTTTCCTCGCTCCACTGTTTTCATCCGGATGGGATATTTGACAGTCCGCCATCTGCCGCCTACGTTTAACGACTGCCTGTCGTTGTCCCTTGCCAGGGAAACTGAGTCCTCCGAATATCATCTTCCCAGACGCGTAGTAATTCTTCAGCAGGAAATGGGCAGTGAGGTGACGTCGGCTGTTTTAAATGCCACACGCAAGCTGGAGAACTAAACCTGTAGCTGACACACTTCACCCCTGGTTTTAGCTGCCAAGTTGTCATCTTCTACCTTGAGGTTTTTGTGATTTTTGCAAGGTTTTAGTAGCTTTAACTAGCTTGCACGCATCTCCTGACGCATTACCGTAATCTCACGCTACCCATACATGGCCGTCACAGTGAAACTGACTTAATTGTAAAATTTAAGAAAATGCTGCCAGTGTTCTGATCAGAACCAGGTACGTTAAGACAGTCCAGTGGTTTGGACCAGGTCATTCTTTGATCTAAGCATCACACTATTATGGTGTTATAGCAAGTCATGTGTGAAAGGCGTTGAGATGTGATTGTGAGGAACATCCCACATTGGATAATAACATCCTTGTCCAAGGCTAGCTGTGGAACACGTTTTCAACAGACCAATGGAGTATCGAAAGTTTACCTTGGGAATCGTTTTTCAGTCCAGTGGACGTGTCCTTCTCACTTGCTCTGGGTTGTGACAGTGTCATGTTTTCACAGGGGCACTCTTGGATCCCTGAGGCTGAAGCTCATGCTCAGGGATGAGATGGTGCTACCGTCCAGCCACTACCAACCCTTAGTGGAGCTGCTGTGCCAGTCTGTTGGTGCCCATCTGAATGTGAGTGGTGTTTCTGCACACTGGGCTATTTCGCTTCTCTATGGTAGCCATTAAAGACCATTATCAGAAATGAATGTAACGTGTATATGTAGTGCATATTTGGTATATGCGGAATGCTGACCAAAAGCTCTTTTTCTTCTAGGGGAACTTGCCAGAGCTGATGATGCTCATCGATGAAACCACAACAGCTGAAAGTCGACAGGAAGTGGCCACAAACCTTATCAAGCTCTTCCTAGGTCAGGGGTTGGTGAAGGAGTTCCTTGATGTCCTGTTCAAACTGGAGCTGGACAAGACGGGTATGTAAGCAATTCGTAGCTTTGTAAATTATACATTGAATTACCAGTGGAGTAACAGCAAGCGGAATAAGAAAAGTCTCTACTAGTGTTCAGGGGCCTTTTCATGTACTCTAGATCAACTAACTTCCAGCTTCTAGAAGTAAGCCCATTTTCATAACCCCTTTCAGGTGAGCCCAACACCTTGTTCCGTAGCAACTCACTGGCTTCAAAGTCAATGGAATCATTTTTAAAGGTATGTCATCCTTCCCAGCTTGGTCTCATAGCTCCATTTTGGCCTTCAGCTTACAGATGACCTGCTCTTCTGTACAGGTGGCTGGAATGCAGTATCTCCACAGGCTTCTGGGCCCCACAATCAACCGGATCTTTGAAGAGAAGAAGTATGTGGAGCTGGACCCCAATAAGGTGGAGCTGAAGGAGGCAGGGTGAGAACAGCACATCTTCTGGGAGCTACAACGATTACCTCATGTTTACCTTTACATTTATTTACTTACATTTATTTATTTAGCAGATTTTTTTCTCCGACGCGATGACTCGTACAAATAGATTTTGTCATCAGACAGAGAGATATGAATACTACATATCCAGTATGTTGTAGGTTGCTTCTTACTCGTTAGTGAATGTACAATCTGCACATTCAGCAGGTAACTCTTTAAGTGCTGTCTGTATGAATTTGTATGTCAAATTGTTTTTATTGCTGTACATTTCTCTAAGCCGGTTCGACTTTTAAAGGAAGTTGAGACTTAATCAAAGACACGTGTGCTGGATAGCACTGTAAGTCCAGATGAAGATCCAAATCTAGAGGTTTCCTGCATGGGGGATTTATTTAATATTTATTTAGCTGGCACTTTTCTCTAAAGCAGCAGCATTAAATTACTTACAGTTATTTACCAATTTATACAGGAGGATAATTTTTACTGAAGCAGTTCAGGGTAAGTACTGTACCTTTTTCAAGGGTGCTACAGTAGGAATTGGGATTTGAACTGGGGTTCTTCGAGTTTAAGGTGACCGCTCTAACCACTGGTGTCCCTGGGTGGCTTATGTGTGAAATAAACATATATTTTTTCTCCTACATAAATCCATGACGTTACACTACGTGAAATGCAGATACACAGATATCTGCTTTCTGCCTTTTGTTCTTCATCAGTGTTTGAATATATCCATGGATCTGTGTAAGAAAACCCAAAATGCACTCACTTTGGCTGGTTATTCTGTTCGCATATGTGATTTTCTCAGATTCCATTGTTAAGGACTGCAATGTATCTCTCTCCCACAGTCAGCTGATATCTTTAAACAAAGTGACTCATATAGCATGTGATTTCGTGCTTAATCCATTTACTTGATTTGCACACGACCAAACCATGGCTGCTACTGGAATATCTGGACAGTCCAATGCATAATAATATTATTTTTTATATTTTCCAGAATTAAAAAGAAATTCATTAAAAATTCCAAAATATGAAAAAGGTGGTTGTTTAATCATGTAAGCTGTTTTGAAGCATCCAGCTCTCAGTAAATAACAAAAAATGTTTTGAAATGGAATTGCCACATTCTTGGCATATTCAGCACAAGCCCCGTCTCTCGCATTAAGATCATCTGTAATATTTCTCCCTAACTGGTAGGTTAACTCAGATTTGACCATATGGTTCAAAAGTGACTTGCAATCGTAAATCATTCATGTCATCGTCAGTGTGATACATTGCAATGACCAGTCGATCGCATAACCATACAACCTCCACTGTTATAACAGATAAGTCATGCAAGGAGGAACTTTATATACAATTGCATGTTTTTTGTTATCATAGTTAAATACCTCCCTCTGCAGTCTGAAGCAGTTTGGCTTCTGGTATTTGAATCTGCATCCTTCTTTTCTTAAGTCCACCTCTGTATAATGACAGTCTTTCTTTATGATGCCCCTGTCCTGGAACGTCCCCTTATCACTTGCCTGATGCCTCCGGTGTGCGCATGTGTTCAGGTGTGCCGGGCTTCACAGAGTGCAGACGGAGGCTGACGTGATCCAGCAGAGTGCCGGCCACCTCCAGTCGTACCTCTTCGATTTGATCCACGCTATCGTTCAGTCGGCCGTCTACTGCCCCACCTCCCTGTGCCAAACCTTCCGGCAGCTCTACCAGCGGGTCCAGGAGCGCTTCCCTGAGAAGGAGTATCGGGTAAGCGTGTGACTCAGGAAACTGCCAGTGTCCTTCGGCACAGTTCAAGGGACTTGAATCTGCAGATTTAAAGTTAAAAGTCCCCTAACTATCAAGCTGGTTTATTTTACTATGTTGTAACTATTGTATGTTGTGCCCAGATAGCTTTTATTTCTCCTCATTATTCCATTACTTTTCATGGGGTGAAATTTCAATTTCCTCCAAGCCCATCTCACATTCACCCCAGAATCACCCCAAATGTTGCTTAATATGAAGATGTAGTCATGCATGTTCTCCCAGTGCTCTAGTTTCTTCCCGCAGTTCAGGTGGATTGGTGATGTTAAAGTGCCCATAGTGTGAATGGCTGCCCTGTGGTGGACTGGCATCCCATCCAGTGTGTCCCCCCTCAGCCTTACACCCAATGCTTCTGCAGTAGGCTCCAGATTTACCTTGACCTTGGTCAGGAGAAGCTCTTATTGAAATTGGGAGGATGGACAGACGTTGACAGATTTTTTTTAGTTTTAGTTGCATTTTTTACCTGTTTTCAAGAATTGCTGCAGAGCAAAAATAGCCCGCAGTTCTACTTTCTACCACTAAGGGCAGCAAAACACTCAAAATACGATCTGAAGCTGTGGAGGGAAGGTAGGGGGCGGCTTCACAGAACACACAAAGTTAGTGCATATTTAATTTGTTATCTCATATTGCAGATTCAGCTTAGCAAATAAACAGAGGTGCATTTCTGTTATTACTCTATTTTTACAATAAGTTTAAATTAACCAGATACTGACGAACATTTGTGTGATTTGTCGCTTTCCGGTGGCCAGTTTGGTGAAGTTTACCGGGAGTCACTCAGTTGATATTTAAAGCGAAGCACTTTTTAAATACATTCTCCCCATGTGATTCTTCATTACAATGCAACTGACAGTTTTTAAAATTGGTTTAAGTGTATTGCACGAGACCGAATGCCGCAGACCACATCAGATGCAACAGACCATATAAATGACAATCGGGACTGATTAGCAATAACTGATATTAATAATCTTGGACCAGGTATGCGAAAACCTGGACATCAGAAGACTGAATAAAGGAGATGAGTGTATCATTTCTGTATACAAAAAATGGTTAAGTAGATAAAATGGTTAAATAGAAAAATCATCACATCTCAGATCAAATGCTGATCGGAAATTCCCCGTGTTCCATATCTGCAGAAGGTGAAGTACATCGCTGTGACAAGTTTCCTGTGTCTGCGCTTCATCTCTCCGGCCATCATGTCCCCCAAGCTTTTCCATCTCCGAGAGAAGCACGCCGATGCCCGGACCAGCCGGACACTCCTGCTGCTGGCCAAGGTTGGGATAGGATCACCTCCACCTCGTACAGTCACATCTCCCACTGCGCACCTGTCCCCATTTGCGTTGTCCTTGAGTCCGGTCATTCGTGTTCTTCTCCCCAGGCCATCCAGACCATCGGGAACCTGGACACTCTGGCCTGTTTCTCCAAAGAGCCCTGGATGGTGCCCCTGCAGCCGGCTATCCAGCAGGGAATTGCCCAGCTGAAGGACTTCATCACCAGGCTCGTGAGCTGTGACGACAGCGAAGGTGAGCGCCTCCAAGTTCCGCCGTGCCTCGCTCGGTGCGCAAAGTTCAATGCGACAATCAAAGGTTAAATTAAAGAACTGGAAGCTTTCGAAGAGGACGACCGCTCGGCGCATTTTCATTTATTCGTTTAGCCGATGCTTTCGTCCACGGGACCTATAGTTATTTGCCTGGTCATACAGCTGGGTCATTTTATGGGAAATTACCTTGTTCAAGAGTACTAAAGCAGTAGGTTAGACTTGAACCAGCAACCTTCAGAGCCTAAAGCAGCAGCTCTAGCCACTATGCTGTCAACTGCCCGTGTTGTGAAAACCCCAAGGAAAAATAGGATTTCCTCCGTGATACAGCCACTGACTTCACGTTTTTATACTACAGTGTATTTTTCTTGCAGAAGAACCTAGTTGTTATACAGTAGCTGGGGTCATTAGGTGACATAGCGGTTAAAGGTGTCACTTTGCACTTCACCCACCAGGGTTTGACTCCCCACTCCCACAGCAGCACACTTGATCAAGTACCGACCCTGAAGTGGTACATTAATACATTAAAAACACCCAGCTGTATAAATGGATAAATCATTCTAAGTAGCTTGGAATGCAAATTCAATATTTTTAAGTCTTACTAGATAAAGGCCTGAAGTACTTAGTAAATGATGAACATTGGGAGTGATATATTAATTTTGTAATCTATAGCAGGATTTATTTTTAAGGCATGTGAGAGTTTTTTCAATGTCAAAAATATATCCTCTTTCTTTCAATTATTAGTTATTGCAATTTGTCTGAATACAGAAGTCATCCCTAGTCTTTATATGGGTCTTGACACATGGTACAAGTGAGAGAATTTTATGGGATTGTTCAGCTGGATGTTTTATGGAGCAATTTGGATTCAGGGTATCTGGCAGGGTAGACCTCCGGGGACTGGAGCAACATTCGGGTTAGTCATTAACCCCTGTGCTTCGCCACTGTGGGTTTTAGACCTTGGCCTGCAAGCCAGGATGAGCCTTCAGTGCGGCTCCATGGAGAAGGAGGGCTTCCTCTTCCTGCACAGGACCAAGGACAAGTGCATGCTCATGACGTCGCCCTTCAAGAAGTACTTCGTCACTCTGGGCAAGGACACCCTGTCGTACGCTCGTACTCAGCACTCCAAGGTGAGTCCAGCTCCAGCGTGTCGCCTTTCCCAGCGCCTTACTGCTCCTTGGTGCTGCCCATTTCGTTCAAAAACTAGTCTTAAGGTCAAGAATGGGATCGAAATACTACTGGAATATAATCTTCATGGAACGCTGGAGCCCGGTATGTATCAGTGTGAGACACTGACCGCTGACCACTACTCCACTACACAGGTCATCCACACATGCCTGAAACCTCAGGAGACCAGATATTGCAATGGGTGCATTTTTAATATACTTGTATGTGACACACAAGATGCCGGAGACCGCAGCTGCGTGCTCCTGCGTCCTTTATTTTCGCTCAACACGGACAACGGATCAGCGAGTACAACGAGAGGGGGTCTTGAAGTGGGGTCGGGCGAGGTCGTCTGTGATTCGTGCTCCGAGTGCGCGCGTCTGGCTTCCGTCTCTCTCTCCTTCGCCGTCTCTGCCTCTCGCTGTCGGGCACAGGGGTTGACGTAGCGGTTATTAGCTCCAGGTGTGGCAAATTGTATTTTCCAGAATTTCCAAAAAAACAAGAATAAACAAAAAAAAAAAAAAAAAGCCAAACTGGGAAATTAATTTAAATATTTAAAGTAATTAGCAAGCATACAATTCTAAATACACAGTGAAGCGGTAAAACATTCATAAAAATCAGATTAAACTTTGTTCAAATAAAAAAAAATGCTTACTTATAACACAGTTATTGTCAGGTAAGACTGATTTTGAAAATCATGTTTTTGATATGATGGGGACCCCCCCCCCCTCCATTAGTCTGGACATTTGAGAACAAACAGCGTATTGAAATTGCACATCATGTATCGTGTCTTACCTGCTTTGCCCTTTAAACTAATCCAGGCAAACCAAACATTGCTGCATCTAACAAAGTTTTCATTAATAACTGTCTATAGTTTTATGCATAATTTAACTTAATACACACAGGCTGAAGCTGCCTGTCCCAAGTAGGGTCGCGGCAAGCCGGAGCCTAACCCGCCAACACAGGGCTCAAGGCTAGAGGGGGAGAGGACACACCCGGGGGGGGACGCCAGTCCATCACAAGGCACCCCAAGTGCGACTCAAACCCCAGACCCCCCCGGAGAGCAGCACCCAACCAAACCCACCACACCACCACTCGCTTAATACAATGTCACCAAATAACCCATTACAGTGTAAACCTGGCAACATGAATCAAGGCATAAAGATAAATCAGCTCTGTGCTGACAGCTCATGACTTTTAATTTCGTCATTTATTCCTAAAAACATTTTCACAAAGACCCTGATGTTATTGTTCAGAATGTTGTTTAACTATGATGCACCATTCTGTCTTATTTTTACATTTTCACTTAACTTCCTGCGGGGTGCGGTGGGTTTGACCAGATCCTGGTCTCCAGTGGGGCTGGGGTTCGAGTCCCACTTGGGGTGCCTTACGAGAGCCTGGCATCCCGTCCTGGGTGTGCCCCCCTCCAGTCACATGCTCTGTGTTGCCAAGCTAGGTTCCAGCTTGCCCCGACCCCGTATGGGATGAGCGGTTTATGATGATGATGATGATGGCATAACAGCCTTGTTTTGAAGAAGAGGAGTGTAGTTGTGTGCCTGTTCTTCCTAACCTGTGTGTCTGCGTCGCTTCTTTTTTTGGTTCATGCGGGCAGTGTTTTCATTTGCGTGTACCGCGGTAGGCCCGCCGCTGCGCCTGCCGAAATTATTTTGCTGATTAACGATGCGTACCGCTCTTGACTGAGTTGCGCTGCTGTGCCAGATCACGGCTCGCCTGAATGTTGCGCGTAATGAAAACTCGCTCTCCCCGCCCATCCCCCGTGTCCGGCCTGGAAAAAGCCCATCGAAGGCGGCCCCCGCTGTCTCCCTGGCGTACCTGTAGCCAGAATGCCAGGGTTAAGAGATCGCTCCCGCTTGACGGCACCATCAAGTTCCGTGGAATTTTTAAAAAAATCGTTATAATTAAGAAAAATTTCATTGAAGGAAATCAGTAAAGTTCATGGTGTGTGGATAAAGTGAGGCGATATATTGGTTTTACGTTTATTCATTTATCTGCTTCTCTTCTCCAAGGTGTTAAACCACATAGTGAGTTACCCGTTTATAAAGGTGGGTAATTTTTACTCTGTCATTTCAAAATAAGTACCTTGGTCAGGGGTGCTGCAGCAGGATGGGATTCAAACTTTGGTCCTTTTGGTGGGTGGTGGTGGGTTAAAAGGGCAGCTGTAACCACTACTCCACCTTTCACTTCTTAGTTTTATAGAAGTTTGAATATTATTGTTGTTGAATAAGTGTTAAATAAGTTTAGTGTAAGTTTTTAGGCTCGCCTTTATCTAGGATGAATGCTGGAGCATTGCTTACAAATCTGTTTAAAGTCAAATCTGGCTCTTTTTGACTGCAGTCCATCCATACGTTAAAAAGTACTCTGCTTTTTCTTGTACCTCATGTGCTGCGAAAGACTTTCAGGAAAAAAAAATGCTGTGATTTTGGTATTCGCATCTGCTTTTATAATAAGGCGCATACATTAGAAGCAAGCCAGAGTTCCAAAAATCATACATTTTCCAGCAGCTACCAAAGTAAACACCTTGAAAACGCCCATCAAATACTTTCATGGTGTCAGAAGTGGAGTTTAAATTTTACACGAGGAAGGTGTTATATTTGCCTTTGAAATTTGTTAAACATTTGTGTGTTTTTTTTTTTGCAGAAGAGCTCATTCATTCCTCTGCCCAAGATCAGAGCCGTGGAGAAAGTGGAGGAGAAGAGCTTCGGAAGTGCCAACGTCATGCAGATCATCTCCGAAGACAACGGCCAGATGGAGACGCTTTACTTGGACTGTAAGGTCAGGCTCTCGAAGGGACCGATGAGAGACCCCGCCGGGAAGCGTTGAGGTCCGGAACGAGGGGCGTCGCGTAGCCGCGATCGCGTAAGTCGGATCGAACCTCGGCGCTGACGTCTCCCCTCGATTCCGCAGAGCGTCAACGAGCTGAATCAGTGGCTCTCGGCCCTCAGGAAAGCCTGCATCCACAACACGGACACCATGAGCTCCTACCACCCGGGAATTTATAAGGGCGACAGGTGGAGCTGCTGCCACCAAAAGGACAAAGCCGGTACTGCAGTGACGGCATTTCGCTCGGGATGTGGCGGGAGGCGAGGGGGGTCTGCATTTCTCTGTATCTCGTGGCACTGTTACCTCCTCTCCGTGCAGATGCAGGATGTGACAAAACCAGACACGGGGTCACCTTGCAGGAATGGTACGACCCGCTGGACCCCGACTTGGAATCGCAGCTCATTTTCCGGCACCTCATCGGGGTCAGGCAAGCAATGAGGTACGCTGGCTCTCCTTGCATATCCATGTCCATCCATTGTCAACCGCTTGTTCGGAGCGGGGTCGCGACGAGCCGGAGCCTGACCCAGCAACACAGGGCGCGAGGCCGAAGGGGAAGGGGACACACCCAGGGCGGGACGCCAGTCCATTGCAAGGCACCCCAAGCGGGGCTCGAACAGGCCCAGCGCACGGTGGGCGCCGGCCGAACCCGCCGCTCCACCGCACCCCACTTGTTTATTTGTTTGCTCTTCCGAAATCTTCCTACTGTCCAATCAATGCCGATTATGTTCTTGAAAGTGCTTTGATTTATACTGACTTGACTGTGGTGTTGCGGCCTTCTTAAGGGAAAAGTACCTGGAGAAGATCAAGACGGAGGAAGGCCATGAGAAGGATTTTATAGCTGGTGGGTTCAGTTCTACTTTATTACAGTTTTTTTTCCCCAGTAAATTTTTAAACATTGGAATTTGTGGGTAATGGTGCATCTCAGGGCTCTTCAGCCTGTGGGCCTGCAGGGACAAATCCAATGATTTTGATCCAGCTGGGCAGTTAAATACCCGATTCTACGTGGCTTTGCTGAAAGCGTTTTACAGTCCTCCCCCCGAGGTACATCCATCCGGGTTATGAGAATTTGACTTTATGGGGAGTTTCGTTTAGTACCCCGACTTCGGTATACGGAGAATTTCGTCGGATTTGGATTTTACGTCCCGCCCGGCAGCTGGACGGTTCGAGACCAGCGCCATCGTGGGGCCTCCTTCTGAGTTAAAGCTTGTCTAGTTCTCGCCCTCCATCGGCCCTTGTGCCACCGTCCCCCGTCATAGTGTCAGCGACCGTGTCCCCGTTTGGACTCTCCACACCACGTCAACCTCTGCACTTAGTGTCGCTTCATTTTCATTCTTTCCATTCATTTCTCACCTCTTCACTGATCTTGTTTGCATTAAAGGTTGAATTAACACATAAACATTGGGCGTGAACCTTATGCATGCTTTGCGAGCATTTAAGTGTACGGTATGTAATAGGCGTGAAAGCGCTGAGTAATTAATGTCACAGATACATTCCCTACTAAGGTGCGAGGAGAATTTAGTGCTTTTCCTGAGCTCTTTGAGGACATTGGGATGAGCTTCTGTGGATTATATGGAAAGCAGAGCGGAAGGGAAATGTAACGAGCCGGCGCTGACATCTTGCACTTGCTGCCCGTCTCTTGCAGATGAGGAGAGGCTGGATGGGGTCAGGAGATTCTTCAAAGTCCTTCAAGACCTACAGGATGCACATCAAGCCGTGGAAGAGGAGGCGGAGCGGTCGCGCAATAAGAACTTTCTCCTGGAGCTGCAGACATAAAGGGGAGCGTCCGGCCCCCTCCTCCGAGCTCTGCCTTGACACACGCCTCGGACTCACCGAAACGCACGTGCTCGTACGCGACAAGCTGCGGCCGCGCCGCTCCGCGGTCGGCTGGCGCCCAACGTACGGTGCCTCTAAAACGGCGCGGGTTCAACCCCAAGCCTATACATGTACCGAATGTTCTGTGTGCGTGGTTCATGGCCTCCTCTGTAGACCACCTTAATGTCCTTGTCCTCGAGTCTGCTTTTCGTGTGCACCTCTAAAACGTCCCTTAACGAGGGACCTTTAGGAAGAACCAGAGCTTAGATAAGGGGGTACGTATCACAGAGCACTCACATGTTCACAGATAAACGTGGCGCCCTGAGTGATGCGCACATGGGAAGGTGGGCACATTACATCTTGGTCCAGGTTTGGGACTCACGTGATGATGTGTAACTATAACCAGCTGTCAGTGTTTTTTTTTTAATTTCACCAAAATGTAACAAAAGGGTATAGAGGAGGTATAGCCTGGAGAATTGAGTAGATCTCACATCTGTCACATGGGTCACCCACTCAAGGGAGAGCTGGTAGTGTAGTGTTTAGAGCTCCTGCCTCTGAATCCCAAGGTTGTAGGTTTGATCCATCCCTCTGGCTCTAATACCCTCAAGCAAGGTACTTACCCTAAAATTACCTAGCTATGTAAAAGGGTTGATAATTGTAACCTTAACACTCTAAGTTGCTTTGGAGAAAAGCATCAGCTAAATGAATAAATATAAGTAGCATAGTGGGGGAAAAAAATCCCTCCACTGTAAATTAGTGAAATGAACAAAATGCAAGCAGCATCCTGGCTAATAATACAGGTTGTCTGTGAAGTCCTCCTGCAGGCTCAATTGTAATATAATTGGTTTGATGTAAGATTTAAACAATTTGTCAAATGCAATGCAGAGGGAATTTATCCAGGATTTTAATAATTTTAAAAAAATTTTAAGAATAAAGTTATTTATATATATTTTTTTCTATATAAATGTATTTTTTAAATTAAATTTAAAAAATAAAATTAAAAATATATATCAATAAATTTCTATATATATAATAAAAAATAAGATTTTAAAATTTTTAATTGGTGCTGAATTCTCTAAAAAAAAAATGATAGATCATAAAGCACACACTGTACTGAATCAATGGAAAAAAAGGTCAATTGTATCCAAAGTGATGATCGATGTGTTGAAAATTAGTATTCCCACAATCGGTTGTGCTAAAAGTTGAATAAATTGCTTCTCCTTTGCGTCGTACACGTTGCTTACATCTTATATACAAGTGAGGTTATTAAAAATTCAAGCTACACCAGGACTTTATTGACACCCTGTATAAAGGTGTGTGAAGCTGCACACATCTATTTTCCGCCAGTATTTTTACTAAATATGTCAAGGAAAAATTAGATTCAGGAAAGAACGGTTTATCGGATGATGTTAGGCACAATCAGTGATTTAGGAGGTGGTAGAAGCTGCATGGCCCGGTCGAAAGGCCTTTTAAAGATTGCCGGGGTCACGGCTGCGTCGCACCATCCCGTCTTGGTGGTGTTTTTTTTAAAATGAAATGATAAACAACATAAAAATATAACAAGATGAAAGCACAAACTTTTTGGAGGCCAGCGGCTGAGCGAAATCAGTCATTTGCGCTTCGAAACGCTGCTTTAGTTTGCGCGTGTAAAGAAAATCACAGCGAGCTTTGACGTTTAGGCAGTTTGCCTTCCCCCCGTGCACCTTGTTGCGGTACTGAATCGTGTCCCTGTGCTCGATGGAGCGAACAAGCGCCCTCTTACAGTTGAGGCCCCCGATACACTGGGCGACACACGCTCTTCACTATAGTGACATCAATCAGGGTAACGCTATTGCCCCCCCCGTTGAAAGCACAGGGAGCGAAACCTGCTGTCAAAGGCCATTGCTGGGCAGCAAGTGGTGATGAATGCAAACCTGGAGCCACAAAACACACCGTAAACCCACGCATCTCCACTCCCGCGTACATGTCAGCGTGACGCCTCGGCATCTGCCGCGTCAAAAAGGCTTTGTTTCATGTCTCATGTTCACGTTTTGCGTCGAAAGGTTATGGCGTCAAGTGTACGCAGTATACATCTCGTGTTACTTGTGCTTTTTTAAACCGCTTCAATGTTGTGCCGAGTTTTTCTTTTTTTTAATCTTTGTGCAGTATGATGAATGTAAAAAACTACAGTACACAGTATGAATTAAAAGACGCAGATCTCTGCTGTGTATGAGTCATTCATTCGGGAATGGACGAGTTTTTCATTTTGGAAACACCCTTCAGGCGAAGGGGGTAAGTACACAGGTATTTTCACAACATGTAAAACAGTGACCACGGGCATTAAAACGTGGAGTGGAGTTTGCATGTTCTCCCCGTGTCTGCGTGGGTTTCCTCCCACACTCCAAAGATGTGCTGTTCAGGTTCACCCATAGTGTGTGAGTGACAGAGAGAGTGTGTGTGTTCCACTGATGTATGGATGAATGACCCAGTGTAAGTGGTGTATCTAGCAGAGTAAGTCTTTGGGTGCTCTGGTTTCCTCCCACAGTCCAAAGACATGCTGTTCAGGTTCCCCCATAGTGTGTGAGTGACAGAGAGAGTGTTTGACTGATGTATGGATGAGTGACCCATTGTAAGTAGTGTATCTAGCAGTGTAAGTCTTTGGGTGCTCTGGTTTCCTCCCACTCTCCAAAGACATGCTGTTCATGTTCATCCATAGTGTGTGAGTGACAGAGAGAGTGTGTGTGTTCCACTGATGTATGGAAGAGTGACTCATTGTAAGTAGTGTATCTAGCAGTGTAAGTCACCGCGGTGAATAAGGTGTGTGGGCTCATAAAACTACACAGAGTTCATTGGATGTCACTTTGGAGGAAAGTGTCTGCTCAATAAATAAATGTAAAATGTAAATGTAAAGGGGGGTGCGGTGGCGCAGTGGGTTGGACCGCAGTCCTACTCTCCGGTGGGTCTGGGGTTCGAGTCCCGCTTGGGGTGCCTTGTGACGGACTGGCGTCCCGTCCTGGGTGCGTCCCCTTCCCCCTCCGGCCTTACGCCCTGTGTTGCCGGGTAGGCTCCGGTTACCCGTGACCCCGTGAGGGACGAGCGGTTCTGAAAATGTGTGTGTGTGTGTGTGTAAATGTAAAATGATTTTTTTATTACTGAAACCTGAAACAGGGAGTTCAATCTCATCAGCGGCCACTAGATGGCGCGTCTCCCTCACTTTTTTTAAAACGCACGAGGCGTGAAAGGGCACTAGATATGAAAATGACCTTTATTCTAGGATATGTTATCATTAATATTAATTACGCGTCATAATACTAAATTTTAATATTATTCCACACAGATGACTGTGCAAAGTCTATTCTTTTTAAAATGATTGCCAAGCTTCAGCTCTCTTTTAACCGGCCTGCACAATGAGGACACTAAATACTCAACTAAACACCCCTCATAAATACTAGGAAAGGCAATAGGATCAATTGTGTTTCGCAGCCTCTTCAAACTGTTATTGAATTTATATCTTCTGTTCTTGTGCTTCTTTTTGTTTCAACGTTCTTGTGTATGTCCGTTAGAAATATAACCAGCATAAAACTATTTGTACAGAAAGAGGTAAAATTTTTCCACCATGGAACCCCATTAGGAGAACTAGATAGATAGATGGATGGATGGATGGATGAATTGATGGATGATCGATAGATGGATGGATGGATGGATGGATGGATGGATGGATAGATAGATAGGAGACTTATTTACACGATGAGTCACATCTGAACTCTTCTGCATTGAATTTGGGGCCTTTCTGAACACGGCTGTGCAAATAAAGGTACAATTTGATGATTGCAATTTAATATTATCTCGCAGCAACGTTATTTGGGTTCATGCCTTCATCCAAGGAATGAGCGTGACGAACGTGTTCAAGGTCCGTTCCGTTTGCTCCTTTGTTTTCCCTATTTGTTTTGTGTGCCGTAAAAGTTATGGCTTAATGTACAGTAATCTCTATTATGATAGCATTGGGTCTGGAGTATGAACACTCACACCGTCCTCTTGTTACGAATCGTCTAGGAACGAGCTCCTCGTAATGCCGCGTTTCAGAAGAAGTGATGTTTGAGGCCTGCACCGCTGCAGCGCTGCTCTGCGGCGCTTTAACCGCGCGGCCGAGATTCGGGCCACATGCTGGCAGCCCGGTGAAGGAATGCGTTTCCTGTTTTTGCTTCGCTCCCCGGTCACCTCCACCCCCTCATTCCTGCGCAAGGCTTCTTCTCGACCATCTCCGCGTCACACAGACGGATGGGTTTCTGCGTGAAGCTCCTGCATGGGTGGAAAATGATTGCGCGAGCGCACGCACACACACACACACACACACACACACACACACCAAGTCCAGTTATGTACCACAAAGTAGCAGCATGCAGAAGGAAGGACTGACTTTGCGTTTGTGTGTGTGTGTGTGTGTGTGTCTATCACACCGTGCTGTTTTATTTGTACTCTCCAGATGGTGGGAATGTACAAGGTGTGTTTGGTCTCGGCCTGAGGGCAGAGGGACACAACACAAAACACCGGAAATGTGGAAATCAACACGCGTTTTTGCAGAAAGGGAGAAATTTTGGGAAAAGGTCTTTTAAGAGACTTCAGAAGTGTATTTACAGGAAAATACATCTGTATTTATTAAATATTTATTGATACTGACAATCCCAGAGTTGTTTTTTTAATTGTGATTGACCCCCCCCCCCCATCAGAGTTATTTATTTATTTATTTATTGATTCCACAAGTGTTTCAGTTTTATTAGAATGTAACAAGTGTGTAACAGTGTATAACAGACAGCTGTAGACCTGTTACTAGGTTTTCTAACAATTTAATTATTTAAACTTTAAACACATTGTTACTATGGTTAATATGTTGGCAGTTATGAGAATGTATTTAATTGTTACAATATTTGCTGCTGTAGCTTTGTTATTATTCCTTTGGGATTAATACAGATCTATCTATCTATCTATCTATCTATCTATCTATCTCTTTAAATTGACTGTGGTTGTGTTGTATGCATAACTGCCTCAAAATTTAATGTGATCCATAGTATATATTCTGAATGTGAAACAATCCATTTATTATTTGTTTATGGATTGATCTCAGGATACCTTATGAAAACACCCTCTGTAAAATATTTTTCTTTTCAATGGCAAGTTGATTGCAGAGATGATGAACCATGTTTGCATTTTATTATGCTATAATTCCATGAAATTCCACGTCCGCGTGACACCGGTGATGCCACAGCACACGACGTTAACGTTTATTTTTAATACAGTGGAAGTTCTTTAATATTCCCTTCTGGTTATTTTCTGGCTACAGGATCTTGGTGATGCACAGTATAATTCAGTGTAATTTACTTTGTTTACCACTATGGGCCTTTTCCAGGGTGCCAATCCGCCCACGGTCACTCTTTAATGAAGCCTTTCTTGCGCATAAATTAACGTTTATAAATCCAGAATTTTCTCCGGTGCTCCAGTACCTCTGACCTTCAGTACCGCACTGGTGTAACCGGAAATATTAGTGTAAAAAAACCCTCGAGCAGCTCTCTGTGGGGTACGGTACCGCATGGCACGGAGCGACCTTTTAACAGCAGAACTTCACTATGGTAATAGTTCATAGGCAGAGGCTCATAGTGGACAACAAACTGGAGCCACATACAGCTTAATACATTCATGTGCAGTATATTTATTATATGTGTGTTACATGACTTACATGTGCATTTCATCTACTAAATATGCATTATTTCTTGTTTGCCACTGATTTGCGCCATTGCCCCAGATTATTTTGGTTCATGGTTACTGGATAGTGTAGCGTTGAGGGATGTGAGTGTACAGTCTGAAGGTTGTGGGGTCGAATCCCCCAACTGTTGTACTGACCTTGATCAAGTTACTTACCCAGAGTTGATACAGTAAGAATATCTTGGTGTATAAATGGGTAAATCGCTGTAAAGGTTGTCATCTAACATTGTAAGTCACAGTGGCGAGAGGTGTCAGATGAACAGAATGAATGATAAAAATCAGTATTTAGTCTGTGCTCAAAGACATGGGCTTCAGATTTGGTGGCTCTGAATTGCCCCTAGTGTCTGTGTGTGTGTGTGTGTGTGTGTGTGTGTGTGTGTGTGTGTGTGACTGCCCTGTGATGGACAGTTGTGGACCCTGCCTCGTGTCCCGGGTTTGTTTCTCGATGGACTCTGGATCACCGCAGCCTGCCTTCAACGGGCTGTTTTTCACAGTGGTTGAATGGAACATTTTGACATTTTATATTAAATAAAAAATAAGCAGCTCTTGCCCTGTCTTCACGGGTCTTCCTTCACTGGCTCTCGGAGACCAGTTCCACCCGGTGTTGTACTCAATGTTGGCCTTCTCAGTGTTCGCCTTCAGATTGATGATCTTCCTGGTGTTATTCTCCTTAGTGTTGTCTCGTCAGTGTTGTTTTCCTCTGCGTTAATCATCTCATAGTTGATCTCCAAGGTGTTGATCTTACCAGTGTCTGTCTTTCTACTGCAGTTATACTCATTGTAGACCTTCCTGGTGTTGATGTTCCTAGTGTTGGTCTTTGTGGTGCAGTTATACAGCTCAGTGTTGATTTCCTTGGCGATGAGCTTCCCGGAGTTGATCTCCCAGGTGTTGATCTTCCCACTGTCTGTCTTTCCAGTGCAGTTATACTGGCTGTTGATCTTGCTGGTGTTAATCTTTCCAGTGTTGATATTCCCAGTGTTGATCTTTCCATTGCAGTTACACTGCTCAGTGTTGATTTCCTCTCCGTTAATCTTTCCAGAGTTGATCTTCCGGGTGCTGGTCTTTCCAGTGTCGGTCTTACCAGTGCAGTTACACTCATTGTTGATCTCCTCGGTGTTGATCTCCTCTCCCAGTGTCGGTCACCCCCACCCTCACCCCCACCCCTCACCCCCCATCCCCACGCGCCCCTTTGCTTTGTCCGCCCCTTGCAGCGCCGGCTGGAAGGAGCCAGGGACGCCACCCCGCCAGGAGAAAGCAAGGGAGAGGAGGAGGCCGATCGCCGTGGAGCGGAGCGAAACGGAGCTGCGCTGGAAGGGGACGCGCCAGCCTGGGACGCGGGGGCGCCATCTCCTCCCCTCCGTGCACGCGGCGGGAGCGCGCGGCTGGGCGACGGGCGGCTGCTGATGCTGCGTCCCCATCGGAGCAGCTCCGGCGCGTCGAGCAGCGAGCTCAGAGCCAAGCGCAGGTAAAGCCAGGTAAATGATCGCGAACAATGAATGGCGGGAGGGGAGCTGGTGCTGCGGGTGCGGGTGCGGCGAAGGGAAGGGAAGGGAAGGGAAGGGAAGGGAAGAAGGGGAGCCGCCGGGCAGCGGATCGCAGCATCCATGTTTTTCGCCTGGAAGGGAGTGGCACCGGGGTGTGGGGGGGCGCTAGGACGGGGACGGGGACGGACAGGACAGCGCGCCGCCGCCGCCGTCGCCGAATCGCTACGGTCCGCCAACCAACACACCGGCGGCACGCACGAAACACACACGCTCGGACGGCGGGGAACGGCCGTTTCCGCTGCGATTTAGCGCGTATGAAGCGCGCGCTGTGCGCCGATCGCACGCAGCCGCCGTCAGGGAGGGAGAAACGCGCTGCTCTGCTCTGCGCCGCTCTGCGCCAAAAACAATGGGAGCGAGCAGAGAAGCCCGCAAATGACACAAAATATCCAGCGTATCCGCGCGCTCTTTTGTCCCATCGTTGAGGCTCGGAGGCTGGGCTCGCGATCGCTCCGCTTTCCTCTGGTTCTCTAGAGCGCGGCCGGTTTCGAACCCGAGCTCTGCGTCTGTGTGTGAAAAGGGCGGTGGGGGGAAAATAATTCAGGTTCGGCCTGCGCCTCTTTTTAAGGTAAGATTCACGTTAAGGGCTGGGGGGGTTGGGGGTTGGCGATTTTTCCTTTTTTATGTTGCATGAATGGCAGTTTGGCAGAAAAACAGAAGCATCAGACAGAGTTCTAGATTAATGTAGCAGACCATGTGAAAAAGTGGTTAAGGAACCCTGTCCCCGGTGCTCTCATTGGTACTCGGGTGCAATACTGTATGTGTGTCGGTGGACTTGTCAGTCAGGGGTCTCACCGCCGGCCGTGCAGGTGTTTTCGGGGAAGGGGGGTTGGAGTCACTGCGACATGTGACCAAAGAGCACTTCCACTGAGTCACGCCGAGAGCAGAGCATCACTTCTTCCGATGATCTGCCGCCACCTTCGATTCTGATCGCCGATGTGACGACGTTGCCAGTGTTCAGCGTCGGTTCGATCCCCGTACACCGTGAGGCCATAAGAAGCGAGATCAGAGCATCCCTTCTTTCAGCGTGGGCCTCATCTGACACACCCTCTTGATAATGCATTTACATTTATTTATATAGCTCTCTGTGTTACCTACAACACCTTTATACTGCTGGGTGAGTTTTACTGTATCAACTCACTTTAACTGCTTTGATCAAGGGTGCTATAGCTGGGGGTGGGATTCAAACCTGTGCCGTTCACGGTCAAAGGCCCCAGCGCTAACCGCTACACCAGTTGGTGCCCCTAATAGTTTCAACACCGCTGCTGGCCTTTAATGGTGAGCAACATGTTGCCATATATCACTCCGCAATATTAGCCTGGTCCAACGCTTATAGACAATGAGGCTGTGATAAAGACAAAAAAATCGTTTTTCTTTTGCCTGCTGGCAAAAAGTGAAATCTTATTTATCTTACTCCCTTGTCCTTACAGTGTTCGGTAATGGATTTTACAGTGATTTACCCATTTATACAGGGTATTCTTAGTGTATCATTTCAGGGTAAGTACCGGGATCAAGGCTCTTATAGCAGTATGATGACCGGAGCAGTGAAACGTCAGATTGTAAGGGTACAGCACTAACCACTATGTTGTCTGCTGCACAGTCCTGCCCGCTCACTGCAAAATTTCCATATGCAGCTGGACCACTGCATTAAACAAATCGTGCCTCACTGGGATGAGCCAAACAGGATGTTTCGGCCATCAAAGTGACGGATTGTTCAGCTTTTTCGAAATAGTCTCCTAAATCGGCGAAACACACCGGAATTGTCGTTAATTTGCTATGTAGTGAACGTCAAAGGGTTTCCTTTCTCCTGACGTTTTTAACGGAGGCAGTCGTATTGTTCCATTGCTGTTACACATGTTTTTTTAGTTGCTGTATGCTGTACATCTGGGCCTAATTCCAGACTGGAGTGAACTCAGGTGTGTTGTGGTAACTGTACCCAAATGTCCACTATGCTGTATATAAATACCCTGTATATAGTCTATATCTTAGATATCAGCTATTAGATATTAGATACCCTATACATGTATATTTGCCCGTTTGGTGGTCCCACGCGCGGAAAGTAAAGCAAGGAAGTTCTCGGTTCTGGCTCCGTTGCGGTGGAACGACCTCCCCCTCTCACTCAGAACTGCTGAAACTCTGTCTACATTTGAAAAGGGTCTGAAAACTCATCTCTTCCAGACTCACTTTGCCCATCATCTCTTAAGTTCATGTAAGGTATAAATGTTCATGCTCTATAACTTTGGGCTCATGTCCAGATAAACCTTTACGCAGCTACTCCTGTAACGTCCATAAATGTTCGTATCTCAAAAAAAAAAATTACTAGGTGATCGGGAACCGTCGATATTCCAGTTAAGTTTTATGCAGCTACTCGTGTGATGAACATTGATTCATACGGTGGAAAGAAACTAACTATACTTAAGAATCACGTATCTGAAACTATGTCTCGTTCTCCTAATGCAATGAACTCATTGTATTTTCTATGAGATGTACGTCGCTTTGGAGACGAGCCTCGGCTAAATGAATATATGTCAATGTAAATTTAAAAGTCTATATACACTGTGCTTTCTTCCACAGGGAAATGGGACGGGGGGCTTGCCGTTCCCACCGCTAAAGTTTACGCCACCTCCTCCGGAAGCTGGCCATTTCGAGCAGAGAAGCCTTTGCAGAATACGATGAGCATGCTGAAGCCAAGCGGGCTGAAGATCCCTGGGAGAGGGCCAAAGCACCCGAGCCCAGTGGGGCGAAGTGCGGCTGGCGTGTCCTCCGGCACGCCCACGCAGAAAGACAGTAAGACAACGACCGTCGCGAAGCGTTTATGGACTCGGGAGCTTCCCTCAGATGGTTCACTGTTCCCTCATATATTATCTAAGCTTGTTCTACTGCTCAACCAGCAGGGACTGAAACAGGCAACAACTTTTGTATTTCGCTTTCGTTTTGCTTATGCTATGGACTAAGCATTCTATATTACAATCATACATTATTTATACTTTAACCTCTTTTACATTGGCCAAATCTATGGCATTTGATAGATAAAGCAACCGGTATCATGCTTTGCTACATTTTTTTAATTTTTACTTTTTACTTGAATCACGTGCTGTTTAGTCACATTCTGTTTGTGCTTAACTGTTTTTTAAGGGCAAAACTAGGTCTATAAGAGCTGAAAAAGAGCCTCTTTAAAGGCGTTTAGAGAACAGTTGTGGCCCAGTTTTTATATAAGAAGGAGATCTTATATAGGCCTGTCCATAAATATGTTTCATAATTAGTCAGCTGTCTGAACATCAGCATTTAAAATTTTGCTGTTTTTCCTTCTTTTTACATTCTTAAGAGTAAAAAAAACCTAAGGACAATAGCTTGAAACAGTTCCTTAATGAAAAGCTGTGAAGCATTCAGAACCAATTGAGTGGCTTGTTTTATATACAACCAATATAGTAAATAATGAAAACCTCAATGCGTGTATTTTTCACAAGTTTTACACATTTCGTTCAGACATAAGGATGGCATTAGTGTTTATTGAAAGTCCTGCATTTTATTATTCTAGGTTATGGTCCTTTAAAGAATAACTTTTCACTAGGTGATTTTTTTTTTTTAAGGCCAGATGCAATATTGTTGAAACCTACTAACATTATAAATGGTTCTCTTTATAAACATTTCAGTTTTATCTGAAAAAGATCAAACCTTGTGATATCTAAACGTTCCTTTTTTTAAAGCTCGTTCCATGCCTAGGCAGTCTGTGGCTATGTTCTGCTCTGAATATTTGTCACAGATCCTGAAAAACCGTGCGAATTCATTCGAGAGTCAGTCGGGTTGCTGGGGCCACTAGGCTCTTGTTCCGAGAATGTCACCTTGGTTTCTAATGGCGATCGCTTCCGTCATCCTTCCTCTCCCCTCTGTCTTATCCATACGTGTTGCAGGCTTGTCATTCGTGCCAAATGTATGTCATCATATGAAAATTATCTTCATTGCAGAACCTCTCTTCTGCGGGTTTCCATCTCCATGAGATGTGTCTGTCTAACGCAGCATATCGAATAATCATCTGTTCCCAAACGCAGACCATGTGATATTAAAGTGATGAGACATCACTACTGTAAAAAGTGCGGTTTTTATATGCGGTCATCCGGCGCTGTGTTTTCCCCCATATTATTGCAGTTTGTGCCATTGTAGAAACTCTAAATTACCAGCTTTCACTTTATAAGAGCTTCCTCAAAAAACATGTTATGAAACTGCTCATGTCGCTGTTACGTTTGAACCTCTGCAAGTATAACTTGGCGGTTACAATGAAATAATCCCCTTTATCCAGTGGAGACAGACCCACTATGCTTCGTGGGTAGCATTTAAATGGTAATGACCTGAAATTAATAAGACGCTCTTTCGTTTCCAAAAGGGGAAACGCTCATTCTTGACTTTGTTCAGACCAATCTTGCCATCGCACACTGTATTTGTGATTTGCGATTGGGGAGATTAATGTTGACTTAATGGAAGCCAGTGTGCTGTGTTGAGTGGACTGTCTTGCTGGATGACTAATTTCTCCTGATTTTTCCTGATGTAGCTGAGAAAGCAGCAGGATGTGGCTGCCTTTAGGGGAAAAAAAAAGAAATATATATATTAATATATATTATATACACATATGTATATATACAGTATGTACTGTATATATACATATACATATACACATATATATAAAGGAACTTCATCTAAGCTTCTGTGTGGCCTTTTGCTGAGGTGAATGGTTTTAATTATTTCATAATTAAGTATGCAGTTCTACAAATCATTTATGGGAACATAGTGCACTTTGGAGGCAATTTCTTTAAACTGACTCAGATGTCTCATCTAAGCTATTCAGCTATTCAGCAAGCAATCAGTGCTTTTAAATCCATTTTATGTACAAAAGGTAAAGAGATAAAGGTATAAAGGTGGAAAAAGTTAGAAAAAATGCTAACAGACAAATAGATACATTTTTTTTTTTCTGATACGCGGTTATTATTATTTATTAAAGAGTGACTGCATTACAGGGAGACGTTTATAGTGGCGTAGCGCTATTAACCGTCACCTTTTATTGCAGCATATGGTCAAATAGTTGAATTCTAGCCATGCTGCACGTAAACAATGCATAAATAGTGTCTTTTCTTTTGGCACTTCTGTTCTCCTAGTTTAATGGTGCAATAAATTCTCGGCAGCGTTTCCGTGTAGTACGAAGACGGTGACATAGAGAGCGTGAGCGGCGCAGCATACTAATGGCGTGGAATCTCGCGACGGAAAAGTCAGGACAAGAGCGTTTTGTCGGACGGTGGTTCGGCTTCCCTTCGGCCTTCGGGCCCGGCGAGCTTTCCGACGCGCTCTGCGGAGCGAAAGAAGAGCGCTTTCTGAAGGCCTGATGCTGGGGTCATTGTGCTCTTCTGGTGAATAGTGGAATTCAGGGAGTGGGTGGCGGCGGGGAACAATTGTGAAAATGAGGCCTGTGTTCCCTCTTCCCCTTCGCAGGGCTCACTTTCCCCGATCCCCCCCCGTTGCCATGGCAACCGGGGCCACTGGGGCAAATGCTGCACCAGCCTTTCGGCACACTTTTCGGCGGACGGCGGCTACCATCCGACACAGCTGCGGAGGGCACTTTATTCCAAAATGACATGCTAATCAGAGCTTTAAAGTGCATGCAGAAAAGGGAGGCTATCATCGGCGCAAGACGAGTCGCAAAGTATGGTAAAATTTGGGGCAGAGCTCTGTTTGTACCTTGCTGACCTATAAGCAGTATAGCCCACATTTATATAGAACCCAAAAACATCCAATTTCACGATGATTACAATAATTAAGTACCGAAGACGGCTGTTTGGGTACTTGTATGCTCATTGTTTGGTCTTGCTCATAAAATATTATTACTGTCTGCCGAAAATATGCTTGAATTCTCAGCGCACTGTTTTTTGACCTGGGACACGGATCGAAGCCGAACGATCGTTTTAGCAAATTATTCGATTAAAGTTCTCAAAATTGTGATATTTTCTAAATTACCAATCCATCCTTACTGTATATTATTTATCCGCCAAGTCCTTTGTGCTCTAAGTCGACGAGCCGTACGGTTCGCAATAAGAAGCGCGCTGCGGGATCTGGTTATTGCAATAAAAGGTGCAGCTTGTTTCATAGTTGCTTTAATTCCTCTTTTTCACGTTTCGGTTATGCCGCGTGAAAAGGCCGCAGAAAAACAAACGAGGACGTTTAACGTGCCCCGTTCATCCGAGAAGCCACAAGCTATTCCTGTTTGGAGACGCATTTAAAATAGCTGTGGAGAGGAAGGGGGTGAAGTTACACAAGTACCACCCTACTGCCCCTTCTTCCTTTACCATGTTTTGACTCGCCACTATATTACTGCATATCAGCTGTTTTCTTTTCCGCTTTATTTCGTCTTTGAGTATAATATGTCGGCGAGAAGCTGCTTTGTACGTCTATGCGCATGTTAGGACAGTTCATTAAGGTATTGGAGAAGGAACCTTGTGAATCAACGAATAGCTTCGTTTCACCGGGGAACGTTAGTTTCCAAGGTAATTCGACAGTCTTGACGGATTATTTGATGACATGCGGTGATACCCCAGTATTAACGTACTGCCTGGTATGTCTACGTGTATGCATTAATCTTCTCGACCCCTGCGGCGGTAATCATCTCGACGTTGAACAGAGTAGTATGAAAAATCACACGTCTATAAGCGGCGCGTTAGCAGGCCGTCGTACCTTATATGTTATGAATAGTTTCGTATTGTTTTATAGCTTTCGTTACGAGCTCTGACACGGGCTGAAGGTGGACCGAATGCTTGCATGGCTTTGGTTTGTAACTGCTGCCGATATATTTTTGCTGGCGTTAAGATTTTCAATTTGCTGCGGAGATCAGCAACGGAGCCTTTTAATCTAGGAAGAATCACCGAGGTCACCGGGTGTTCAAGCGTCGAAGGATCCGGAGAATATACGTTTTCATTCCGAGGAGGCCGTGATGACCTTAATGGTGACTAAGAGGCGACGGTGCCGGCAGAGCCACTCGAATTACAGTGAGGTTGGAGTTAATGGCATCCTTCGTCTGGACCGTCTTAAAAAAGCAAAATGAACATAAATATAACGCGTTCTTCTGTTTAAGGATAAGGGACTGGCCAAGAATGAAATATATAAACGTGGAGGACCAGTATTTTCACGATTTCCAGAGCGTCGGGATTTGACGTGCGGAAAGGAGCTGCTGGATTTTGCGAGAAGAAAAGACATTTTTTTTTGCTTGAGGAGACACAAATAAATGTGTTTGAGAGACCACGAAAACAGCACAGCCTTCGTGCTTCCGAAAGCGTGAAACTTTCGAGAGGTTTACGATCGTCCCGGAAAACGCCAACCTTCGCTGGTAGAACGCCGCATTGTTGGGCGCTCGTTCATCAGAGCAGCAAAGCGGGAAATGGCCAGCTGGGAGAAGTGGACTTCTTTAGGTTGCTGCCAAAGTTACATTCATTTGTGAAGAACATGGTGTCCGGTGATGTGTGGTTTTCAGTAAGTCCTGTTGTGTTCCGCTGAAGACCTGCTTTGATTATATGGTCAGCAGATGACTGTAATTTTAAACATCTGGGCTCGATATCTGATACAAGACGTGGCCCTCAGGTGTCCTCTCTGCCCATCATTGCATCTTTCTTTATCAATAATGGAAGCTACTAGGTCTCCCGACCTAAAAGAACCCAATGTTCACGACCCCAGATTTGTATTAAAATATCAGTAAGCTGTTAAAATATTTTCACACATCCTCTGCGATAATCAGTGTTTGAAACTGAATAACGGGTGCAAATTTACACTTGCAGTATTTAGCTTTTAACACTTTACGGCTTTTAACTGCCGTTAACGTTCGGTTGTTGTGCAGCGCTGTAACTCTAGTAACGATATAATTGTTGCTTGTAATATGCATGGTAATAAGTACTATAAATAAATAATAGTATTTTCAAATTCATTGGAATGGACTGCTTTCACATCCAGGGTGTACCCTGCCTTGTACCCTGCCTTGGACCCTGCCTTGTACCCTACGATTCTGTCATAGACTCTCCACCACCACGAATCTGCATAGAACAAGTGATCGATTGAAACAGAAATGAAAAACTTGAATTAGTATGATTAATATGTTAATAATTAATATGGGCGTCAGAGTATGCAGTCAGTCTTTAAAGATAAGTTTCGTGTAATTCTTTAGAAATTGATACTTTGAAGAAATCGACTTGACGCCTACTGTATATCCAACGGAAATACTATAGTGCCGCTAATTTCTATAAAAGTGCTAGCTCTCCGTGTCATCGAATGCACGGCTGAAATTAAAAATTGAACCCTTTCCGTTTCTATGCAGGTTTTCTTTTTTCAACCTGGGTTCTACTTACAGCATCTGTGCTGCTCTTAGTCACACACCAAAGAGCGTCTGAGGTGGCGATTGGTGGACTTACGGGTTTTATTAACCTTGCAATCTAGAACTGACGAAACCAACTGAACGAAAATGAACGCTGCTAAAGATTTATTCTGAATAAATGACTCGCATCAGCTCGGGTATTATGGAAAGTAAATACAGGTGGTCCCCGACTTACGATGGGGTTACGTTCCGCGAAAGCCATCGTAGGTCGAAAATATCGTATGTCGAAAATGCATTTAAATACACCTAATACACACCTCTGCGTGACAGACTAGGAGATGTGGATCGCTGCCGTTGCCCAGCATCGCAAGAGAGTATTGCTCCGCGTATCACTTGCCGGGGAAAAAAACATCACAGTTCAAAATTCGAAGTACAGTTTCTACTGAACGTCTATTGCTAGCTCACCATCGTAAAGTCGAAAAATCGTAAGTCAAACCGTTGTAAGTCGAAGAGCCTCTGTAAAGGAAAAGATCTACAGCACAACGCAAGGTTCAAAATGCTGCTAAAATTCACAATATCCTCAACACAATCTACAAAACAGGAAGCACCCCAAACAGCACTTTGATGTGAGGAACCTGTCTTCTCTTAACCATGTCCCTTTATAAAGCAAATCACAGGAGGAACTGAATGGGCAGCATGGTGGCACAGTGAGTAGAGCTGCTGTCTCACAGCACCTGGGTGGTGCGAGAGGATGTGGGTTCGATCCCTGTTTGGTCTGTGTAGAGTTTGCATGTTCTCCCTGTGTCTGTGTGGGTTTCTTCCAGGTGCTCTGGTTTCCTCCCACAGTCCAAAGACATGCTGTTCAGCTTCCCCCATAGTGTGTGAGTGACACACAGAGAGAGTGTGTTCCTCTGATGTATGGATGAGTGACCCATTGTAAGTAGTGTATCTAGCAGTGTAAGTCACCACGGTGAATAAGGTGTGTGGGCTTGTAACACTACATAGAGTTCATTGGAAGTTGCTTTGGAGAAAAGTATCTGCTAAATAAATGGATGGCTGCGCTTGGTTCATGGGATTAGAGGTGTGGTCTCTGCTGCTGTCAGCCAAGCTCTTTTATGGAGTTGCACACTGTACTGTACCAATACATCTAGAGCCATGACCCGCTGATGTTTTTTTCTCTGTTTTGTGTGACAAGCCATAAATGTCCTTAGGCCGTCTCTCTGTTTTATGCTCACATCATTTATTGTGGCTAGAGAGACTCGCTGGAATGGTAGAAAATCTCACTGGGTCATCCGGAGCTTCTTGTATTAGTCTGTATTGTGTCTAACTTTGATTTAATTCTCAGCCAGTGGCTTTAATGTGCTTTGCTCCTGAACAAGGTAAAGCCAAAATCCAAGATCAAAAGCACAAAGGTTTTTGGGTCTGGCTGCGATGTGGCGGAATCACCTCCCCCCTGTCACTCAGAACTGCAGAATCTCTCTCTACATATAAGAAGGTCTCAAAACTCACCTCTTTGAAATTCTCTTCTTCCCTGGTCTCGTAAGCGCTCAGTAAACATATATATGTTTCAGTTTAATAATTTTAAAAAAAATTGTTTAATAATGGAAAGCCTATATACAGTTGCTTGTGTGATGTACAGGCAGTCCCCGGGTTGCGAATGTCCCACTTATGTACAACCCGTAGTTGCGAACCACCCCCTGTAAAGCCTACTATATTAAAAATTCAGGTTACATACAATGATTCATAATAACAAATGGGCACTACTTTGCGATGCCGAAACATTGCGTGTCTACAGCTGGTTATCGGCTCGTGGGCAGGGCGCGTGAACCCGAGGTAGGACAAAGGCTTCCTTCTTTTCAGTCGGACCACGTTGCTGTTAACAGTGTCTCGTGTGTTACTGTATTTGGCTTTAATTTTTTTTGTTTTTACCCTGCTAACCGTGGCACCAAAGCATAAATGTGATGCAAGCGACGGTGATGCATCAAAGAAAAGGAAAGCGATCACGACTGAAAGTAAAGTGTAAATGATAAAGCAGTCGGAAAAAGGTGAAACGCCACTGAACATTGGAAAAGCAAACAAAGTTTCTTTATTGTTTTTTTAATACCTACACACACACACACACAAACATTCTGTCTCTCTTTATTATAAATATTGTAGTAACATTTACTATTATTATCTCTTTCTATATTTCTGTCTATTATACATACTGTGGTTACATTTATTGTTGTTATCATTACATCATTATTATTATTATTATTACTGTATTGTTACATTAAAGATGTTTTAGTGTATCCGGAAGTGTTTCTTGAATGTTTTTTATGCATAGAAAGGTACACGACATACTATATACTAAGAGAAACATTTGGCAAACTGGCGTTAGACACGAACCGTGCCTAACTGTTCTGACTTATGTCAAAACCCGACTTAAAGACAGGCTGAGGACGCGGAACTCGTTCGTAACCCGGGGACTGCCTGTACGCTGGCTCACGTGGCGGAATGTGACAAATTGACTGTCCTCGAGAATCACGTGTTGGCATCCAGACCTCTCCTTCTGTTGATGTAATGCGGTTCTTGTGTTGTTCTCAGAGATGTGCATTGCGTTGGAGAAAAGTGTCTCCTAAATGAATAAAAGTAAAGGTAAAGCCTGAAAAAAAACCCAAAAGAGCAGGAGAAGGCAGTTTAAGTGGAGAAGAATCGGCTTAAACCCCCAAAATCAATGCAAAGCAAGCAGCCTTCTGCCTATTTCATTTCTCTTTGAATATCCTCACTGTTACACCTGAGGACGAGCGGGTGGCAAGGTATTCAGATGGGATCTAGGTTCAAATCCCACCTACTGTAGTACCGGAGAGCAAGGTACATACCCTGTATTGCTCCTGCTGTATAAATGAGCAAAAAAAATTAGAAGTTGCTGAACTTTGTGAATGGTTTAGGAGAATAGCTAAACGAATAAATAACTAAACCTACACTAAATCTGTAGTTTCCGCAGATATGATTTTTAAGCTTACTGAAGTAACAAAATGTACTACTAAATTAAAGTTCACTTTTTTTGCACCACAATGCAAAGATGTGCGGTTTGTATGAATACACCGTCAATTGTGTTCCTCCCCGCCCGCCTTGTGCCTAATGCTTCCGGGATAGGCTCCGGATGACCGCGACCCTGCTCAGGACAAGCGGTTTTTGAAATTGCATGGACGGATGGATGGATGGATGGATGAGTTTTTTTTTTTAGCAAAAAGCATGTTTGTAATGACTTTCAGTATAAATAAATATCATTGTGGTCATCTTGTTGCTTTCCTTCGCCACATGTAGTGGTCTGTTATGGCAACACTTTCCGTAATTATGCTGGAAAACTTATTTAACATCTTAAAGCAATTACGGTTTGCATCCTAGACCTGGGTAATTGAACCCACCCCAGAAAGATATCGGATATCTGCCTAGCATGAAAATTTAACAGACAGAGCAGTGAATTTGGTCATTTATTCACTGCTGTTTCCAGCAGTGGGGAACATATGGGGTTAACTGGGGCATAAATATGGTGTAGTACCCCTCCCCCACGGTGTGACAGACGTCCCTGGCACAAGCGCTGTTCCTTCATAGCAGCAAAGGGTAGGCAACCATATGTTAATTCATCTGTCCCTACTTTAACAGTTCTCATCATTTCCTGATATTTCCCAGAATGCAAGTGTCACACGCAGACGTGTCCCAGGTACCCCACGTTCAGTGAAAGTAACACAGGGTTCACCCGGTTCATGATATTATTAACCAGACTATATGTGATCTTAAAAAAAAAAAAAAAAAAGCACTAAGTCTGTTTTTTTGGGCTGATTTTTTTAAATTTGAAACCCAGTAACAAATAAACTTTATTTTCGGAATCACTACTCAAGCCTGAGGTGGGGGGGGGGTGCAGTGGATTGGACCGGGTTCTGCTCTCCAGTAGGTCTGCGGTTCGAGTCCCAGTTGGCAGTTCGAGTCAGCAGACTGGCGTGTATCCCCTCCCCCTCCAGCCCTATGCCCTCCGTTGCTGGGTTAGGCTCCGGCTCCCTGCGACCCTGTATGGGACAAGTGGTTTCAGATGGTGTGTGTGTACTCAAGCCTGAATGTTTTAGAGAGAGATCATCATTATTTTTGAAGCCTGTGGAGAATATTTGAAACTCAGAATGACACCGGTCACTCTGTATGAGACACCGGCGGAAGTAAATAATGAGGATGCACAACCAGCCTGGCTGTGAAGAAGAACTTATCATGTATACAACAAATACTTTCATAAGTACACAAACACAGGTTCAAAGACAGATAAATACTGATATGCAGCAACTGTGGTTTTTCTTTTCTCATAGTGGTTTGCATTTTTTTTTGCTGTTCTTTCCGTCTTTGTATTCTGCTGTTGCTGTTCCACTTTTTCCATTTCATCCTTTTAAAGGGAAGTGGTTTTACAGGCCTTGTGCTTTCTGTCTTTCTTTTTAAAAGCATTAAATAACCTTCCACATAGATCTCTGTTAGTACTCTAATCTGTGTATTGTCAGTACAGTCCAACTGTAACTTCTCTTGCTTACATATAAAAGTAGTTAAATTTGGGTTTTTGTTTCAGAATATTAGAACTGCTCTGGACACCTTTAAATCCAGGCTTAAGACCAACGCGTTCAAAATCATTTCTATATAACACATCTGTGTCCTTGGCTGAATGACGAAGATCAAACTAAATCTGTGGCATCTCTGTTCGTCCGCAGGCTCCCCGCACAAGCAGACCGCTCCCACACCCAGCAACGCTTCCGACAAATCCAGCTCCAAGATCTCGGAGGTGGGGGATGATGTGCTCGGGGACTTCGTAGTCGGAGAACGAGTCTGGGTGAATGGGGTGAAGCCGGGATGCATCCAGTACCTGGGGGAAACCCAGTTTGCTCCTGGACAGTGGGCCGGCGTTGTGCTCAATGAGCCAGTGGGCAAAAACGATGGATCTGTGGGCGGCGTGCGCTACTTCGAGTGCCCGCCTCTGCAGGGCATCTTCACGAGGCCCTCCAAGCTCACGCGACAGCCAGTAGCAGACGGGGGCGATGGCCACTCTGTGGACCCGCTCACCGCCCAGAACCTGACAGTCCATGGCAGTGCCGTGGCAGCTACATCAACCCAGCGTGCAGGAATGCCACTGAGGGAGGGTGTGCTCAACAGCTCTGTAAAGACCGGGAACGAGTCCGGTTCCAACATGTCTGACAGCGGATCGGTCAAGAAAGGGGGCGACAAGGACCTCCGAGTGGGAGATCGTGTGTTGGTAAGTCCCAGTGCTTGCCTCTAGTCAATGGGTCCAAAATGTCGATATAGAGAAGAACCCTTCTTCTAGGAATTATTATATAACATTTCACGATACTGCAAGAAAAAAGTATTTGAAAACCAAATAGTTAAAAATCCATGAATATATTTGACATGATTTTTATGAGCGCAACTCCGTATACATACTATAAAAATTTGTCTTTGCAAATACAGAATTGGAGGCAGTTGTATTCTTTGCACCCTCCTTCTCCCTTTCATTAAGATCACTGGTAGTTTTATTCCATGCGGCAGGATATTGGATGAAATGAAACACGGCTTATTGAAGAATAACTTTGTCAATATTTGAAGTCATTGGAAAAAATACAACTCTACACAGACAAAATATATTTTATTACAATTTGTTTTACGTTTTATACTTAAGGCTACTGTCACATCAGTGTGATCTGAAAAATCGTGTATATGATCCTGGAATGATGGGTCAATTGCAATATTCGACCAAATTTTGACATCATATCCAAGCATGTTTTCAGTTGACAGCCACATACCCTCATGCAGTGCAAATGGTTTACAATGAAAAAAATGCTGATTTCCGGAAATCTTAGTATAAAGGAGCGGAATGATGAATGCTGAAACGAATACTGCCCTCGGACGGGAAACGTCTTTATTTCAGTAGTTGTGTCTGTTTATTGATTCATGTGTTATAATGAGAACGGGACCACTGAGCCTTGGAATGTAAGTGATAAAGGATTAATTTAACGGGCTTAAAGAGAAAATGTGTCAGCGCTGGTTACAGTATAAACCGAAGACACAACGGCTTTCGACACAGTGAGAGGGTTATTTCCCCTCCTTAACCCTCTGAAGTGCTCTTAAATATGGGAATATTTCTGGCAATAATCAAATCAAGCTTTAAATAAGGTGTCAGCATCTTTTAAAAGTGTGAAAACGGTCTACCGTACTAGTAAACTGCCCACACATGGGTAACTAGGAAGTGAGACCCTTCCAAATGACCTGTCACGGGTGTGGCAAAACCATATTTTAGATTTACATTTTATTTTTTCACATTTACATTTACTTACAATTTTTTATTTACATTTACAGTCGATTAATTAATTGATTAATTAATTGATTAATTAAAATAAATTAGCATACATATCTGTTTGAAGTCCTCCACATTTTATAATGCACGTGTTTCTGATGTTAGGTGTCTGGGGCAGCATTTGTGTTCTTTTATTTATTCCAGGACCTGATTAGCCTGCGTTCCCCATCAGGGTCAGCCTAGAGCCAGCAGATCCTTTTTGGCCCAGCGAGGCCCTGTGCACGGTGCTAATTTAAGAAATGGAAGCACCGAAGCCGATTTTTTTCTTCTCGTTGCTTTAGAAAGCCTGGGAAATTCTGGGATTCCTTTCTTCGATCAAGAGAGCTACCGGATTTCCACGTTTATTTATTGCGCTCCGCATTTCCTTGATAATACCAGTGACAGTGGCATCGGGGGAAACGAGCTTTTGTGATTAAGCAGCAAAGCATTAACTTTGATAAAAGATATCTTTATAATTTTAACACATTTTATGTCAAAATATAAGGTAATAAATGTAGGTATTGTTTTGTTTTTACTGAAAATGGTCTGAATAGCGAATGTTCCTGGTACCTAAAGTGAAGTCTGAAGTCCGGGAGGCCTCGATAAAATGGTCCGAAATAACCGAGCCCTGATCCCCATTCATCTCCGCATTCCCTAAAAGCTTTTCCAAGAAGTCAATACAGATCAATGGAATTGGATTACGGTCAGGAATCCTTATATTTCACATCTCACGTTATTGATTGCCAGCAAACATTTGCACTGGCAGGCATTGACAGGCATTCGCTGCTGTGTTCTGGCTAAGTGAATGAGGGGGAGGTGCCATTTCCAACAAGGGTTTAGCTTGATGGTCTCTAAGTCATGTATCTAGTACAACCAGGTTGGTTCTGAGCAGAGCTTTATGCGGGTCAGGTGCCTGATGTGACTAGATGTGAAAGTGCTCTACGATAATAAATCACGAGTGTGACGCCCGACATTTATTGAATGAAATATATAAACCAAAGGGCATCACGGTGGCTCAGTGGGGAGCACTGATGCCTCATCGCCATGAGCTGTGGGTTTAGATGTGGCTCAGTCTGTGTGGAGTTTGCTCGTTCGTTTGTTTGCATGCGTTTCCTTCGGGTGCTCTGGTTTCCTCCCACAGTCCAAAGACATGTGTTTCAGGTAAACTAGTGACTGTAAATTGTGGTTAGTGTTTGTATGACTGACCAATGATGGACTGGGGTCCCATCCTGGGTGCCTCATACCCTGTGCTTCCAGGATGGGCTCTGGACCATGGTTACCCTGTATAGGACATGTGGTTGTAAATACTGAATGCGTATAATACATAAAGATATGCAGCCATTTCTTTCATATAAATTCTGTTTTTTCTTTTTCACTGTAAGTTTCACTTTATATGTCTTTCTTGCGTATTCAGAGATTTGGAGATTGGGAGGGATGCATGCAGTAAATCGATCACTCCTTTGCACTGTACAGGCTGCACGTTCCTGCAGAAGACATTACACTTGGAGCAGATCAGTATTCGCCCGGTAACCCGAGACGTTACCATAGGCAATGAGAGGGGAAGAATCCCAGGCGTTTTACCGACTCCATTGATCACGGGCAAATTTGTGCACACTGCTCCACCTCGCTGTATATGCTGGGTGATTGTAGGGTGGCATCTATTCAAATGTCCAGCATTCCGTTGAGGAGTCTCGAAAACATATTTTATGTTAATATATATTTAAATGTATATTTTTGCACCGTTTTGCATAGCTAGTTGTGACAAATGTGCTGGTTCATGGGACATGAGGACACTAATTCAGGATTTCTGGATTCAGCGGGGCTCGAATGGGGGAGTTACGGCAACTGGGTGTATGTGTTAGGGTGGCATGGGTACCAGCAACTAAGCAGGTGTAGGTGTTGGCATGAGCGTGATACTCCGTTCTTTATGTGTGAGCGCTCAGCCTCCTCTCATTCCACACCATCCTCTGTTCATATTCACTCAGTTATGCTGGTACGTGTCCTCACTACCAATTTACGTGAAGTCCCAAAGTCAGGGTACAACAGAAATGGCCCTTGGCTGGAAGTTCTGCTGAACAACTGGACTCCTTATTTTCTTCTTGATATGGAACTAATGGATTTTCCAAAAATGCTTGGGAAAAAATGGAAAATGTATGGGAGAGACCTTTCTATGCACTATTTCCACTATCCTATAGTGGAAATGATGTCTACGCGCCCAGTGTACGTAGTATGATCTTTCATCCAGCCATGGAACACAGAGGATAAGAGAAGCAGAGAATTTGGGGAATGTCTTGTGTAATATTCCCTAGAGGTTATTTTCCGTAATTTCACGTATCTTGTTACCAGCTGTTTGGTTAGGCTGCAGATCCTCCGAAACTGGAGAAAACACAATTTATCTGTCTAAAGAGGTTCCATTTACAGTCTGCGGCTCCGCGTTTCGGGTTTCGAAGGGAAAAGAGGTTGCTTTGGCGGTGGAAAAGAAGAATGCGATAGGTGCCGTTCCGCTTCATTCGCAGGTACGTTGGCAAACCACCGAAGCGGTCCATCGGTTGGTAGTTACCTTGTTTCAGCAAATGGAAGCAATGGGGTTCAGCTCTTTCAAAAAAAAGAGGTAAATCTGCAGTAAATCCTTCACTGGAGATGCTGCACAAATTGTTCTTACCAACCTAGACTACTGAGGCTGGAGTCCTAGAATTTAAATATTATTTGCATAAAATATCAGGATTTTTAAACTGAGGGTTTTTTTTACCTCTCTTGTCTGTTATAGACTGTAAACGATTTATTTTATGTGATTTTTTTGTATAGATATTATGGGTGTTACTTTGCCATTTGGCTCAATTCCTTCCAATTGACAACAATTCCTTTCATAATTACCTTTGACCATTTTTTTCTAATTAATGTAACTAAACCCAATTTATTTTTATTTTTTTATTGATGAAGAGAGCAGCACCGAGACATAACATAAACGGTACGCTGAGAATTTGTCAATTCATCCACATATATAAAACAAGGTGAGAGGGTTAGCAAAGAGAATCCAGAAAGGTATGGGGGCATTGCAGAATTTCTCTGAACTGGATAAAGGTATAATAGTCATGATTAATGTTTAATGTCGAGAAAATGTTCTTGTGGGAGAAAGTTAAACGTTTCCAAGCATTTTAATTGAGAGACTGTTTAAATAAGGAACTTCAGGTGTGGATTATAACAAAATATATTTCCTTGGCAGGTATAAGAGTAATCAGCCTATGATCCATAACTTCATTAAAGAAAAAAGGCTTTTGAGTTATGGTTTAAGAAGAAACAAACAAATCAAACTTTTTATTAAATATTTTTTCAAATAGTTGAATGAACACTGTTTCAGTAAGATTTTATCCAGTCATTCCAGGAATAAACGCATCTAAGTACCATGAATTGCCTTAAATTTTGTCAGTTTTTTTTAATTATAGCAGCACATGTTTATTCAGATTAGGTTATAGTTTAGACTGAACATAACAAATGCAGCTTTTTATTGAAGGACATTTTATTAGTTAAGTGACTGTCAGTCCAGTTAACTTGCAACCTCGTACATCTTTGAAATAAATACATAAGTGCCTGGAGTGGCAGCTCACAGATTTGTGTTTGTTCAAAGCTATTGAACATCACACTTTCAAACTCACCCGCTTCAACCCCTTACCTGGTGTAGGGTTGTGGAGGTCTGTAGTCTATCCTGGAAGCACAGGGTGTGAGACAGGGTACACCCTGCTTGGGACATCAATTTTTCGAGGGATGTCACACATTCTACACTATTTAATTTATATAAAGCGGGGGTTTGCAAACTTTTTTGGCCAAGGGCCACAATCATTATTTCAAACTGGTCTGAGGGCTGTCCATACAAAAATCACAGCAACTGACATACACAATCTTAAATGTCTCAAAAAAAAAATTATTTATTGAATTTAATTTAGGTGGTGTGTGTGTCTAGCAAGGGGGGTGCGGTGGCACAGTGGCGCAGCAGGTTTGGACTGTACCTGCTTTCTTGTGGGTCTGAGGTTCGAGTCCTGCTTGGGGTGCCTTGCGACAGACTGGTGTCCCATCCTGGGTGTGTCCCCTCCCCCTCCGGCCTCGCGGCCTATGTTGCCGGGTGGGGCTCCGGCTCGCTGCGACCCTGCTTGGGACAAGCGGTTCAGAAAGTGTGTGTGTCTTCCTGTAACTGTGTTGCAGTGTGATCGATAGAATGCATAATACTTGTAGTAGGTGTAGCCTATATTATAATTAATTAAATTTTACAAATTTTCTTGTGACCACGTGATGTGAAACGGCAGGCTGCCTTCAGCGGTTGGGCTACGCATCGAGCACCCCTGGCCAACCTCTACAACTTGTAGTGATGTTCAAGATACCTAGTGAACTAAGCTGAAATAGCGCTTAACAGTTATTTTGTTGCCCCGCTCTTCTGTCGCATTATGAGAAATGAAAAGCTACTGCAGAAGGAGACCTCAATGTCACCGCACTGAGGCTCTCTGCACTCATAACCCCTTACCGGGAGCAGTCGAATAGTGCGTACCGTGCTGGTATTATATTCACGTGGCTGCATGCTGAAATTTCAGGGGGAGCGTTGCTATACAGTTAAAACCGACAGCCAAATTGAGCCGAAGAGGCAAAGTGTGAAGCTCTGGGGCCCAAAAGTCCAACTCAGAAAGGTCATCAAGAAAGCAAATGAATAATGTAAAAGGATACTCCCGGTGCGACTATTATGTAGAAGGTCGTGGCAGGTGTCCCAGGGTTACCCTCCCCCATTCCTGGTTGGCAGTACAGTACCGCTGTGATTTTTCTGCCCAGCAAACATGAGGTAAACAATGCCTCAGAGCGTAGCCCTCATTCATTGGGGTTCCACAATTTTCCTTTGACCGCAGGAAACAAAGAAGCATCTGGATGTTTCGGCTGAAGTGATGAAGGGGGCAGTAGGGGGCGTAGTGGTTAGAGCCTCAACTTTTGGACCCAAAGGACCCATACTTGAATTCCACCACCTGCTGCGGTGCCCTTCACCAATGGACTTAACCTTGAGTTGCTCCAGTTACAAATACCCAGCTGTATAAACGGGTTAGGTGCTTTGGAGGAAACAAATAATTGTAAATGTTTAGTGGTTTGGATTCTAGATTCAACACAGGAAGTCGGAAAGTACAAATCTCAGCAATACTCCTCCTTTTGTATATCCTTGACTGGACTGCTTGAGAAGTACTACCAGAAGACTCACTTTTTACTTGCTAGCCATTTAAAATAATAGAGTAACTAGATGGAATCACAAACAAAAAATTTTGCGAACAAAACACACTCGCTGTTAAACACGCAAACACGGACCGAGACCCTAATAATAAAAATATGGGTGCCTTGCGGCAGCGTGACCGGTCTGTGTTGTCGCACAGCAGATGGAGCCGTCATCCTTAGACATTATGACCAAATATTGGGACACAAGTAATATATTAAAGTTAACTAGATGGCCGTTGGAAGTCTGGGTTGTCATAATTCTCATAAGTCATAAGTCAAGGGCTGCCTGTAATTTAAAAGAAATCAAATAATACCGGGGGTGCGGTGGCTCAGTGGGTTGGACCAGGTCCTACTCTCCAGTGGGTCTGGGGTTCGAGTCCCGCTTGGGGTACCTTGCGATGGACTGGCGTCCCGTCCTGGGTGTGTCCCCTCCCCCTCTGGCCTTTTACGCCCTGTGTTGCTGGGTTAGGCTCTGGTTCCCCATGACCCTGTATGGGACAAGCAGTTCAGAAAGTGTGTGTGTGTGAAATAATACTATATTATATACATTAAATAATATAACCTTCCAGTGTAACATCAGTAAATAAGATTAACCCTTGCACTGCTGGTTTTGGGCCATGTTTCACTAAGCTGTTTCTACACTGTTGGTTGCCAAACATCTGTTGATTGCTATAAATATTTGTTTATTATTTATCTGCAGTAACTTACAGGCCTAGCTAATGTCCTCTTTATCCATGTGGTCCGTACACCCACTTTTCAAGGGTTGCAGTACTTTTTATACCGATCTGTTTTTGTTGGATCGGCAGCACTGGTGAACAACACAACTGCCTGCATTGGATCATTGGGGTTTGTGGTAACAGCTGTGTTTTCCACCAGTGGAGCTGTAGAACAAGGGGCGAAAATTTGAAATTCAAGTGCAGGAACATGGGTCCGGATCAGCACAACTCCACTCGGTTATCTGGGAGACATAGCAAGCTGGATGAGGCTGTAGAAGAGTAGCAGGTTACGCATCCGCACAGCTAAGAGCAGCTTCCTGGCGAGATGCTGCTGTGCTGACTGGCAGGTTTGGGTGTCCTAATGCAGTCCTCCAGCCGATAGCTGAGAAGCTCACGTGGGAAGGGATGCCAGTCTTTTCCTTTCCTGACTCGGCTGTGCTCGTTCCACTTCCGCAATGGAAGCGTAGCTGGTGTGATGTTGGAAAACGGTAACGAACCAAGCAAATCATATGTCGCCAAAAAAATCTCGTTACCTTGTCCATATGGAAAATCTGGTGCACATCAGGTACTCATTGGTGATGATGATAGTTCCTTAGGAGTTTTAGTTAATTACTTAGTCACTATAGCAGGACCCTCCTGGAACTAGAACCAGCAACTTTTGGGTAACTTGTCCACTTCCATAATCACTTTCCGTTCTGCTGCTCCTAATCAATCCATTTACTGTTTACCTATTCTTTGATACCTTATTTTGGCTATAAACCAGGAACATAGACTGGTATGTAACAGAGATACGATTTAAAATATTTTTTTTCAGAATATACCACATCCTCAACTTAAGAACACAATAAAAAATTTCTTTGTAACTTCATTTACTTGTATCTCTTTAAATGTTTGTACATGTAAATGCCTACCCAGTAAATCCCAATCAAAATAATCAGAAATGTCCCTTGATGTAATTCCTGGTTTAAATACTTAAAATTTAAAAATATATTTTTATTATCCAAGGCCTGGCTACATAATAACTCATTTGAAATAGTAACAAAAAAACCATAAAAAATAAGCACAGGCTTCAAAAACTCCCTTTCCGTGCTTATTGTTAACCAATTCATCTCGTGAACACGTTCAACTTCTGCCTTTTCCTTATGGATCACCAAAGCTCAAGAATACCAGTTATAAGCTGTAAACACAATGGAAGTGAGTTGAAGTAAGGTAGCCTCACACCCTTATTTTATTGAGGTGCCCTTTATTAACATCTATCAGATTAACTGGTAAACACATCATGTTTCCTGTAACCATACTCATTTATTCATCAAGGTGAAACTTTTCTCCAAAGTGACTTACAATGTTGAGCTACTTCACAATTATTAACCCATTTATACAGCTAGAACATTTTACAAGAGCAATTTAAGATAAGTACATTGCTTTAGGGTACTACAACCAGAGGTGAGAGTCAAACCTGCAACCTTCGGGTCCAAAGCCAGTAGCATTAACCACTACACTACCAACTACCCTGATATGTGTGCAAATATTTAAAAATGACTGTGGTGTACAGGAGGCTGATCTGGCCGACTCACAGCCACACGGGGCAGGGATTGTGTAGCTTCAAGTTAAAACCCGAGTAGTTGTGCTTGTTTCTTACATAGAGCTGACAAGCCATTGGTGTTTCATTAATTGTCTGTGGTTTTTTTAATTTATGATCATGGGAAAGAAGAACAAACATTTGCTGAAATCCACCCACCGTCGTTCGCCGCCCGGTCGCTCCCAGAACCAGGCATGCCACAAAGGCCTCAGGAATACATGCCGTATATATTAATGACACGTTTATGCAGAAATGTAAACATTAAGCCGCAGCTGTTGAACAAACTTGGATTGCGTCGCATTTTTTTTTACCAATTTTTTGGGAAGACCGTCAAAATAATCAAAAACTATTATTGAAGAAACGAGTCACAGGGAAGGAAATGCATTTCAGGACATGCTAGTAATACGAAATTCATATAGATGTAACTAATTCTGGGCCCATTCTCAGATATGAACAGTTCTATTTGGTAGGTAACTGGAAGCAGTTTCAGACAGTTACATTCTTGGACAGGTCTGCTCTGCTCTGCTCTGCTCTGTGTTTATTGTCACAGCTCAGGCATCTGCCACGTCAGCCATGCGCTCCCCGTGCCGTCTCCCCGAGCAGGAAGTGCCTCCGTTCGCAGTGACTTTGTCTCCATTTTTTTCTCCTCCGGAGGCAGGAATGGATGTTAATGGGCCCCGGGGGCAAGAGGGCGGGACGCTCTCCAGATGCAGAAATGTGACGCACCCTGCCGTGAGAAGGAGTGCTGGCCTGTCATGGGAATTCCGCAGAGAGATGTAACAGGATGACGAACGGGGTGATGAACAGCTCATTTAATGACCCCACTCAGCGCTGTCATGAGCAGACACACTGAATGGTGCAAGATGTTACACCACAGCGCTAGGCTGCGTGCGGGGCCTCGTCGCTCCTTAACACTTTCCCTCCAGTCTCTAATCATAAAATACCAAAAGGTAAAATAATCTTTATGACATGGAACACAAATAAAAAGTATTAATATTCTGTTTTTTTTTTCTTTTTTTTTTGCATACTTGTGTCAGCAGGTCATATGAGTGGAAAGCAGTGATTTTTCACTTCAGGAGCCCTGATCAATAAACCTATCTGTCAAAGAATTGATAAGCCCTATGGGAATGCCTTTAATTTCAGTTCATGCACAGTTCTGCGGTGGTTGGGTCCATGAAGGTGCAGCCATCCTAGTGGACAGTAACAGTCACATTAATAGTAAAACAAAGACGTCCTCTCTGAAAGACATGAATGTTCAGTATACAGACTACAGTTCATCCTCGTATGAGTGAAGTAATGTGGGGAAGGCGGTTCCGGTGTATCATATACGTCATTTTTAACGGGATTTGTTTAGATGCAAGCGAGAGGAAGTATATCACAGTGTATTCTGCATTTTACTAAAATATTTTTGTGTTCTGCATTTAGAGGTGGATGCTTGCAAATCAGTCACTTGAACTGTTGATATAGTTTTCTTTTTTTAATAAATGGCGTTTCATTTTGTCCAATATCATATTGCTGGGAAAAAAAATGAGGGAGGAGGTTGGTGCAAAGAATACATTTTCTTCCGATTCTGCAATTTCACAAAAAAAATTATCTAGAGTATTGACAGCTCTATCCTTGGAAATTAAACATATCGGAACTTAGTGATGTCTGACTGAGAAATTCTGGGAAATTGTCAAAAAAATATTCTTAAAAATGTTTTGTGATGCCCTGGACTGTTCCGTTGTTCCAGTATCCATCCAGTCAAGGTCAGGCTGTGAGCGGATGATCTCTATTGTTTAAAAAAAAAAAAAGAAAAGCTACTCTGAAAGATGTCTCTCCGCAGAGTGTAATGGATGTATAAAAAATGTGCCACAAGCACAGTTCAGTTTGTGCTGCACTTGTCCGCTTCTCTTTGTTAAGGTCTTTATTCTAGAGTCAAACAGGTTGCGCTTATGTCATCCCGTGGCCTCTGGGCCGCGACCATGATGACATCAGGCTCAGCTGATGCCCTTATTTGCACTCTCATTTCCTGCATATGTGGTGACAGCTGCAAATCCTAATAATCTGTACAAACCCAGGAAGAGCAGAGATTTTTTAGGGACTCATCCATGACCTCATTTGTTACCCCATGAGTTTATGTCCATGTATTTATCTGCCAGCTCTTACGGCCATGAATAAAAATGAAGGTCTTGAAGTCTCCTTAGACTGGAAAGAATCTTCTAGTAGGCTGTAAAACTTGGTTAACTGGACTGGGATAATGGGTTTGCATCTCCATTTATGTGTTCCAAGACACAGGATCCAATGGCCGGAGTCCATCATACGGGACTGATGCTGACCCAACTTCCCTGCTTCGCACATCTGGCCTCTTTGCAAGAGATGAACATTACATTGTGTTTCAATCATTTACAAATGATCCATCAGTGATCCAGTCCAATGATCCATTATTACACACATATTTAGATGTGGATCAATGCTCATACCGGGATGCAGGGTTAATTCATGAACTGGGAGTCATGAACAGGAAGCTAGGACTCTCAGGTTACTAGTGTTTGTGTTTTTACTTGTTTATTTTTTTCTCCCACTAAATCTGCCGTCAATCTGTCTCTGCTCACCAGCATAAATGGCAGCGACCTCATTTCCGACGGTAAATCCAGTGAATGTAGGACATCCCCTGCTTCTCCAGTCACCCAGAATTAACCATTTCTGCCGTCCCCCTGTCTGTGTCAGTGTTTTCTAGAGAGGGGTCTCCGTCGCCTGCCTCATTTAACTCTTAAACCTGGATTTTATGCGTCATGTAGCAGCAGTGAAGTTTCCCACCCTCTCCTTCAGCTGCACGTTCTGCCTCGGGTTTCACTGATGCCCTGTTTTATTACTCATTTTATTTGTCCTGTGAAATGGACACATGGCCTCAAATGGCATCTTGTACAAAGCTCTGAAGCCTAATTTCACCCAGTGTGAACGGTATCTAGAATATTATTACCATAATAATTTTTTTCTTGACCCTTAATGTACAGTCTTCTCTATTTCTGCTGCTAGTTATTACATAGGAACAATTCAGATTAAATACCTTCTGTAGAGTACAATAGCAGTATGCTTTCTGAGAGAGGTAAACCTTAGGGTATAAATCTGTTTCGTATACCTCTGCCTGCAACTACTGAGAAACAGAAAGAGACAGCAAGAAAATACAGCATAATTAATTAATTCAAAGGTTGATTGATTGATTGAGTCATTGATTGATTGATTGATTGATTCATTCATTCATTCATGACTAATCATGACTAATTTGTCACTTGTATTTTGGTCTGATTAATCACTGTGTTCGACTGAAGAGCGTGAACTCTGCAGATGTTTTACCTCTTTCCTGTTTTCTGCTCAGGTGGGAGGCACCAAAACGGGTGTGGTCCGCTACGTGGGCGAGACGGACTTCGCCAAAGGCGAATGGTGTGGCGTGGAGCTGGACGAGCCTCTGGGCAAAAACGATGGCGCTGTCGCTGGCACCAGGTGCATTGCACTTTTCCTCTCTACCTTGTAGGACATGCATTTTACATTAATATTTATACGCTTATACAGCCAGAGACATTCACTTGGCAAGTGTCATGAATGTGATTATGCTCGGTGACACAACAGCTGTCAATGTCAAAACAACCCTGACAGTTTAATAGCGTAGTGTGTTTATCCCACGCATAGAAATTGAATGGTATCTAGAGCCTCTTCAATAATTCAGAACAATGATATGTGGGGGGGTGCGGTGGCGCAGTGGGTTGGACCACAGTCCTGCTGTCCGGTGGGTCTGGGGTTCGAGTCCCGCTTGGGGTACCTTGCGACGGACTGGCGTCCCGTCCTGGGTGTGTCCCCTCCCCCTCCGGCCTTACGCCCTGTGTTGCCGGGTTAGGCTCCGGTTCCCCGTGACCCCATATGGGACAAGCGGCTCTGAAGATGTGTGTGTGATATGTGGACAAATTGTGGATTCCTGTGTCTCCAGCTCCTATATCTGAGGCACATGGGTAAATTTTATCCATTTACACTGCTGGATATCTCACTCGAAGAATAACAGGGCTCCTCATCTTGAACTAGCAGGCTTTAAATGATAATTTATTGTCCGTAAAAGCCGCTTTTACTTTAATTTATTTTCCTGGTGCTTTTCTCCAAAGAAACTTTCAATTATTTACCCATTTATACAGCGGGGTTGTTTTTTACTGGAGCAATTTAGGGTAAGTGTCTTACCCATAGGAACTACAGCAAGGGGTGGGGTTCGATCTTGGGTCCTTCAAGTCTAGATGTGGTGACCGCAATCTTTCATTTCCAAGTACACAGCAGCTAGTGACATAAGAACACTTGCTGACATCGGATTGCGTGTGTCCAGGTACTTCCAGTGCCCGCCGAAATTCGGCCTCTTCGCACCAATCCACAAAGTGATCCGCATCGGCTTCCCATCCACCAGTCCGGCCAAGGCCAAGAAGAGCAAGCGCATGGCCATGGGCGTCTCCTCCCTGGCACACAGCCCGAGCAGTTCCTCCATCAGCTCTGTCAGCTCTGTGGCCTCCTCTGTGGGTGGCCGGCCCAGCCGCACTGGCCTGGTAAGACAGGGAGTCTTTAATCACAACCACTTGTTTCAAACAATACACCCAACTTGAAGGGCTACTTTTTTATTTTTAAACTTCTTCCTCTTCCAGCTGCTGTTCTTTCATATATATGTTATGTTATGTATTTTCACAATTTATGCCGTGTATTTTGCAGTAATTTCGATGGCCATGCAATATCCTTTTGGTGCTAAATTAGAATGAATAACATAAATCAGTAGGGTTGACTGTCTTCTTTTCTGCTGATGAAAAGCCATCTTCAAGACATCAAGTGAAAGCAGGCAACATTTAAATCTCTCAAGTTAACCAGATGTACCTGCTTACCCCCTACCTCCCCACCTCGGCCCGCCTGGGCCAGCTCACGGAGACGTCCTCACGCTACGCCCGCAAGATCTCCGGCACCACGGCACTGCAGGAGGCCTTGAAAGAGAAGCAGCAGCACATTGAGCAGCTGTTAGCTGAGCGTGACCTGGAGCGAGCTGAGGTGGCCAAGGCCACCAGCCACATCTGTGAAGTGGAGAAGGAGCTTAGTGCCCTCAAAGCCCAGCATGCACAGGTACAGGAAACCGCTTGGCACCTACCATTTCTCCATAGCTGTACAGCAGTGATTGTATTTTGACACAAGGTAGATGTTCCCCTAATTGTGTTTCATGCATATTTTGCTGCACTCTTTGAATTTCGCGAAACAGATGGCCTTTATGACGTCCTTCCGAACGAAATTCCTCTGCGGCTGTGCTTTCCGGTTTTTTGGAGAGAATCTTTGTTTTTTGTGCCATCAGAATGTGAATAACTCATTAGAATGTGTATTTGTAATGTGTAGCATTTGCACTGGGAAGAGCCAGATGTGAGAAATGAACCACAGCCTCCCACATCAAAGTCAACAGTCCTAATTGCATAACAAATAGGCTAAAATCTTACATTAGAGTTTTTAGTATTGCTGTACTGTGCTTTTCTGAGCGATCGCCATGTGCTGTTGGGCTGGTACTGACCCCTGCTACATGACGCCCACACGCACTCAAAGTTCCTGTATCCATACTTCCCTTTCGAAAAGTTGCCCGAGGTTCATATCCCACTTCTGACACCTGTATAGAATCAGAGAAGGGAGGGGAACTTCTAGGGAGGGGCTGACTCATCACAGTAACTCTTTGTACAGTAAGTCTAAGCTGCATCACTGGTACAACGAAGTAGAGTAAAGCCTCTTAATGAGACCACTGAAATTACTACAAATATATCACTTAGTTTATGACAGCAGTGTGCAGAATATGGTAATGCCTAGGGAGGCTGCATGATGTTAATAGCCTTGACACCTTGTCACTATTGTCTTTCACACTTCTACACTTTTTTATTAAAAAATAAGTCTTAATTTTACTCTTCCTTCCAAAGCACCGCTTGTGGCTTGTGTCCCTTTTCATTTTTTCATCAGTTTGTAAAAGGTGTGATGAGATCCACATGAGGCAGCTGCATGAAGCAAGATGCGTGTCGATGTTCGGTCATTCAGCCGGATCGCATTGAGGTGAAGCGACAATAATAAAACATATTTCTGCATCCCTTCCCTTTCAATTCCAAATCCAGTATGCAGCAGAGGCTGAGAGCAACTTGCAGCAGATTCGGTCCCAGCTGGCCAGCACTCAGAAGGACAAGATAGAACTGGCCAATCAGCTTGAAGAAGAGAGAAGGTGCGTGGGACGAGCTAGGCTCAAGGTTATTTGTGAAAAAAATGGGAATAGCGAGGTTTCATTTTTGCCCATATGAGCTGCTTAATAAAGATAAGAGAAAAAAATTATTTTTTGCTTTTGCTATAAAAATGCTTTTTCTGCTACTAGGCCTTGTACTATATCTGCTTGTACATCCACAACAACAGTACTATGGAAATAATTGTCATTATCACTATTATCATATCTCAGTATTTCATATTAAAAATGAAAAGCTCTTTTTATAGCGGTAGGTCCTGTTCTGTCTTTGTTCTGGATATTTGAGTCTGCGCGGATTTTGGATTTTGCTGTCTGTGTTGAGAAGTGCTGCACTGATACCTGGTGGACACTCTGTGTTCCTGCAGGAAAGTGGAGGACCTGCAGTTCCGAGTGGAGGAGGAATCCATCACCAAAGGCGACCTCGAGGTATTTAAAAGTGGGCAAATGGAATTTCGCATGGAATCGGAAACACTCTCCCTTAGCCGAATCCAGTTTGAAACGGGCTGATCTTTTAGTTGTTATTTAAAAGTCGAATTCACATTTTTGTGCATTTAATGAAATTGTCGAGAAATGACATGGTTTGTATTAATGATGTTATGTTTACATTTGCATTTTTTGTTGTTTACTGAAAACCAGGGCTTGGATTTATGCATAAGACACAATATTACGTTAGCACAGCCTTTACAGGTGGTCCCCGACTTACGATGGTTCGACTTTACTATGGTGAGTTGGCGATAGACATTGAGTAGAAACCGTATTTTGAATTTTGAATTTTGATTGTTTTTTTCCCGGGCAAGCGATATGCAGAGCGATACTCTCTCGCGATGCTGGGCAGCGGCAGCGATCCGCATCTCCCAGTCTGTGACGCAGAGGTGTGTATTAAATGCATTTTCGACATACGATATTTTCAACTTACGATGGCTTTCGTGGAACGTATCCCCATCGTCAGTCGGGGACCACCTGTATTTTGCTAAGCGGCTTGGGATGAGTAACAGCTTTGCTTCTGAAACTGCTCCACTTATCTTTGTATTTTGTGTTTCCAGTAATTCTTTATGAAAAAGGTGAAAAAGTGTCTCAGAGAGAGGAATTTTACCATACTGCGGCAGACAGACGTGGTGCAAACATAGGTGTATTTGTCTGTGAAGGTCTTACTCATTGTACCAAAAGCGACGTTGATGATGGCTGTGCTGTGCAGCTCTACCTGTGATTCCACGAAGATGAGAGTCACGAAACGGGAGAACCCGTTGACTGAACAAATGAGGTGCAGAGAGTAAAAGCTGGTCCACTGCATGCCCCTTTTTTTGCCCTGAACAACAGCTGCTGGGATGTTGAGTAATTGTTGGTGTACAGCGGCAGCCGAAATGTCCACTGTGCCGTGATCCAGCTGTCCACTTTCCTAACCAGCTGTCCGCAGCGATCCAACTTGCCTTTTACTCGACTTTCCAAAACCCCGCTTCCCTTCCGAACGCAATCGTGATTTTTCTTTGTATCTTAACGAAACTGCGTACCTGTCCTCCTGTGCATTGTTTCTCTTTCTTGCCCTCTGTCTTGTCCTTCTGTCTCTCTCCCTAGACTCAGACGAAATTGGAGCATGCCCGTATTCGGCAGCTCGAGCAGACTCTGCTGTTAGAAAGGTCCAAAGTGGAAAAGCTTCAGACAGAATTAGAGGAAAAGAGGGTAACTGCAAAAATGAGACCAGTCGCCCCTCTTTGCCTGCAGCTGTCCCTTGTCTGTTGCTTTCTCTTCTGGTCTCTCTGGGCTGGGAGGTGCTTCCAGTTCCTCTGCACCGCTCTTGCTTGCGCCTGGCCTGCACCGAATCCCAGGTCTCCAACCTTCACAGCCACGTTTACTCCTGGCTGCCTGTCAGAAAGAATAAGGGGAGACGTTTTCATGAACGGTTGGAATCCATTGACAATATGAGCCCATATGACGAGATATTATAACGGTCCCTCAGGTGACGCTGCGGTTCAGGGCTTCCACTTGTTACCTGAGGGTTCCCGGTTCGAGTCCTGGGAGGTACCCTGCTTCTTGTAAATGTACTGCTTTCAGGGGTGGTTCTTGCCTTTTTTGCATCCGAGCTCTTTGCAACACTTAACCTGGGTATTAATAGCGCTGTTGTTTCTACAAAAATATATATAATATTTATATTTATTTATATATCCCTGGTAGGGGGGCACGGTGGCGCAGTGGGTTGGACCGGGTCCTGCTCTCCAGTGGGTCTGGGGTTTGAATCCTGCTTGGGGTGCCTTGCGACGGACTGGCGTCCCGTCCTGGGTGTGTCCCCTCCCCCTCCAGCCTTACGCCCTGAGTTGCCGGGTTAGGCTCCGGTTCCCCGCGACCCCATATGGGACTAGCGGTTCAGAAAATGTGTGTGTGTGTGTGTATATATCCCTATTTATTTATATATATTTATTATACATAAATAAATAGGGATATCTATAAATTATAAAATTTAAAAATGATAAATTATAAGTTATATAAAATATATATAATTGGCTCGAGGTGCTCTCCAGCACCCCGCAGAAATCCGTTCAACGTCCACACTCGTCTTAAGTTAGAAACAGAGCAACTGCTTGCACGGCCAAATAATGAAAGCCGGCATGATTTTTCGGAGGAATTTTTTTTTACATATTTAAATACGCCCTGAGTACTGCACTTCTCTGTCATTCTCCTATTGAAATATGTGATGTAATGTGAAATCAAGGCGTGATGTGCACTGAGACCTCACTAGAAGGTAAAGACCAAAAATCTTACAGGGATTTTTTTCTTCAGAAATTCGTCTTTTGTGGACTTTACCTTCATTATTGTGAAGACCAGTAGCAGTTCATTTGTATATTGTAAATGTAGGCTGAAGACATATGGAATGTGAGATGTTCTTTATTTCATTTAGAAGAAGAAGTATTCGTTTACAATGCCAAGACTTTTTCCACCGTTAATTACACCTCAAATCATGGTAAGTGCGTTTTGGTAATTTCGGAAATTGGCATTTTTGGTGAAAAACATAAGATTGAACTGCAAAAGCTGTTAGTAAAATGGTCTTTGGTGTCCATAAATGCCCAAATTAGTGTTATAAAGAGCTCTGACGTGAAAAATTCTCATTCGTGCAAGGTACTTGACTCAAATTTCTCCAGTAAAAATAGCCAGATGTTTAAGTGGGTGAAAGCTGCTTAAAATAATAGTGCACAATTGGATATAACCGTTTTTTTACACACTGGATATGACAGTGCAAGCAGGCAGCAAGGAAAGAAAAAAAAAATGAATTAATGAAAAATTAGGTTCAAAGGCCAAAAGCCTTGTAAATAATCTCCAGGGGTTCCTTTACTTGTCTTTATCTGTCTAAAAGCGCTCCTCTTCTCTTGCAAACCCTCGACTTGTTTTCGCTGCTCTCGGCTGCTCAGCTCCGTCTACAGCACGCGGTGCGGCGAACGCTGGAGTTCTGGACAACGCTGCGCTGCGCTTGCTACCTGTGGAGGAGCGTTGCCTCTCCATCAGGAGTAGTGAATTCATTCCACCCATATGCAGCGTTCATTTCTTTTTCCTTTACTTTTTAAGGTTTATACTGTCCCTGCCTTTGAGGTGGGGGACCGGTTGGGGATTCCACGAGTCCTGCACTGCTGATATTGTCCCATGCCAAAAAAACAATAAACAGCATTGTTAAAAAACTAAAATACATTATACAATACAGTAACAAAAATACATTATTTTAGGATCATACATTGTACGTTACTGAATAATTAATAAATGAACTAATTATACATTACTAGATTATGACAAATGCCTTGTTTTAATGTCCAAAGATGATTTGATGAATTAATACCTATAATATCAATATATCTATAAAATTATTTTCATCGGCAATGTGCTTGTAATGTTGAGTTGTTTTAAAAATGCACAACTTGATATAATTGTTTTTACCAGGGTGTTAAGCCAAGCTCAGTCTCAATTGCCTTGAGGTTATATTTTCCATTTTTCTGTCAGCCAGCAATAAAATTTCTGATCAGTAAGGGCTAGTTATTAGGATATCATATCATTATACAAAAACATTGCTAATTAATTAATTGCTACATATGACTAGTTCATCTTATTTATTGGGGTTTTTTTTTTGCAGGGTTTAATTAATGCTGTTTAAATTCCATCCAAAGTGTGCAAAGAGTCTCACTGTGGTTAAACTGGTTAAAAGACAGTCCTCCAGTACCTGGCATCGCTTCTTTAATACACATTGTTGAATATGTATTTGTAAGATGTGGTGTTTGCCAACAGGGTGGAGGCAAACATACCGCAGTGCCATTGAGGTTGGGTAAGAGACTACAGGTGAAATGAGATCTCTAACCGAAATCTGAGCCGTTAGCACTGCTTTACCTTTGAAAAAGTGCATTCCAGGTGTAAAGCTAAATGAAATGGCCAAGTACCGTATGCCTTTGCTGTGTGATGCATTCCGATGTAACTCCTTCAAATTGACTATGCAGAGTTCAACATTATTTCTGGTGTTCCTCACTCCTTTCACACCGCAAACTTCGAAAATAACCATTTTAAAATCATGTATGATAACGCCGGCATGGTTTGCATGATAAACAGACCTTTTGCGATGGAAACACATTTTGCTTAATAACATTACGCCTTTTACACGATTGCGTTTGCACAAACCTTCACATTTGCTTTGGGATTAATGCGGGTGTTTCATTTCACCTCTTGCTGGCTGCTTTCAAAAGATGGACTTACAATGAATGACTTTGCTTGGCTGCCGTTTGCAACACGTCTTCTCTTTGAACGCATCCCGTTTTGCCCGTAGGTTGCACAGCGCCCAGGAACCACGCTGCTCTCGAGTTTTATGCACAGGGTGTTGCTGAGATTTCTCCTTTGCTTGTTACACTGTGGGCTCCGGCACAGGATTAGCTTGCAAAATACCAGGTGGTCCATAAGTCACCGAACCCGTACCTAACTAGGGGGTTCCTTCTGTATGGCACCATCATGGTCCCTGCATAGGCCTACCCAAGAGCAGGTCATTCTCCTACCGTCCTTGCGTGGCCGACATGGTATCCCGAGTTCGACTCCTCATTTTCATGGTGATTTGGCGAATTTGCAACTGCTCAAGATCGATCTGTTCACGGACTATCCTTCACACCCCCCAGGTGAAAAGCTCTTTTCTCCCAACCTAACAGTGCTGTTAAGATGGATTTCCTAACCAAACTGTTTCTGTATTTGGGTATTTTTAGAATAATATTCCATACATTAAGGTAGCACAGTGGATCGAATACTGACAGCGGGCAACTAATGCCATCTTCTCAGTGCTGTGGAAAACACACCAGGTACTGTACTCTAGAAGACCTCTAGCTATACCCTGTTTTCTCTAAAAACAGCTATCAGAATTATGATGGACAAATTTGGAATGCAAATATATTATGGCATGCAGCGCTCTGGGTTTAAATGGGGGTGAAGAAGGATGCAGAAGCAGCGTTCATTACAAACATTTTATTAGAACACCAGCACGCTGGGAAATAATGCTGTTGATCCAAGAACCTCTTTTCCTCAAGGACCTACGCCTCATGCCAGCCTTTCCACCCTGCTTAGTGTCCCCCATGCCTTTTTTTCTTTCTTGCTGGCAAACACAGTCACCCCATTACATTCCCCGTAAGTCCCCCCAATGGTTGAAGGCTTACATTTTTCCCATAATTCAACAATTTACAATGAACAGATTTCCTGGTCAAACTCACGTAACGTGGGTCATTACAATATTTTTAAAAACATTCATGGGGAGACACAGTCAAGCGACACAGTCGTACATGGTGGACAATGCAATTTAATGGCCATACCATTTTTGGACCGTCTTCACTAGTGCATGCTTCAGTGACTGCACTCATGAGTACATATTCATTAATTCATTCATTCATTCTATCATCTGACGGAAATTTGGCGATGACTAATGTGTCATTTAAAAAAAAAAAAATCTACTAATGTAACTACACACTGCCATTTCCCAACTGTTTAACTAAGACGGTATCAGTGATAGGACTTCATAGGACAGGGGATGTCCCCCAGGTGCATGGTTACTGGACAAATGCGATTACTGGCAGGGTTTTGTGGCCCCTGTTCCTGAAGTTAACTGAAGCGAGCAGTATGCATGTGCATGTGATTATTGTAAAGGGTGCGGTGACTTATGGCCCACAGTGTATGTCTCTCCGTGGTTTTGCACAAGTCAAGGAAAGGCATTAGGATCACGCTTCCTGCTTTGGCCCGCATGCTTTTCGTAAGAGTTGCGTTTGCACGTGTGAGCTAGCCCTTGCCTGACCCCGTCACTCTCTGTTCGCAGCAAACCACGGTGGAGGAGAAGAGCCGGGTGATGCAGCTTGAGGAAGAGCTGGCCCTGCGCAGGGCTGAGATCGAGGAGCTCCAGGTCAGACTCCAGAGCCCCAACCCGGCCGAGGGCAGCGACACCTCACCCGGTCTGCACACCGAGGCCCTCCTTCTGAGGGAGCAGCTCCTGACAGCTGGTCGTGAGCATCACAAAGAGAGCAACCAGCTGCGGGAGAAGTACGAGGCGGCGCTTGCCGCTAGCCGACGCGAGACAGTGAGGCTGAAGACCACAGCTGATCGTCAGGCCCAGGAAATTGGAGACTTGAAGCAAAAGCTGCAGCAAGCCACACGGGAGAATATGGAGATGATGGACAGCTGGAAGTCCAAGCTGGATACTTTGGTGAACGCCCACCAGAGATCACTGGAGGATCTCAAGTCTTCCCTCACGACTGACGGTGCCAAGGGTGGCCAGGACAAGGACCTGGTGGAGCTGCGGACAGCCTTGGAGAGCCTCCGCATGGAGCACCAGCTGGAGCTGGAGAACCTGAAGGCCAAGCATGAGATCGAGACAGCCGTGTTGACCAAGGAGAAGGAAGACCACCGAGCCCGGCTGCAGGAGGTGCAGGATGAGCTGGAGGAGAGCAGCGAGAACTGGAGGAGGCAGGTGGAGTCCAAAGCCTTGCAGCACGCCCTGGAGCTGAAGGAGAACACGGATAAGCTGCAGGAGGCCGAGCTGAGGCTCTGCGAGCTGGAGAAGCTCTGTGAGGAGTACAAGGAGCAGGCTCACACCAAAGACCTTCTGAAGGAGCAGCTCTCCCTGGCCCAGAAGAAGATGGTGGACTATGAGGCTTTGCAGAAGGCTGAAGCCCAGAGTCGGTCCCAGATCCATAGTCTGGAGGAGAAGTTGAGGGTGACTGAGAACCGCCTGCAGGCAATGGAGGCTGTCCATGCACCTCAGGACGCCAATGTGAGTGTCGCGTGGGGGAGGGGAGGCTATCCAGTGAAATCACCCCCTACTATAAATCTATATTTGGATTAAATTCTCACACAGCTGTGTAAATTACCATCTACTATGATCCAGGCTGTAGATTTTATTTTGGCCCTGAGACCCTGCTACTGCAATGGCATCTATTCGTCACTGCAAATGCAAATAGAGGTTATCTGCACTCGACAGGATATTGGGATGGCAGGACTGTCCACTGTATTGCAATATTATTATTTTTAAATAATAGTGGAACACAGATTATTGAAGAAAAAATCACTTTTTCAATATCTGAGGGTGATTTACTTGAATAAAACTTTTAATAGAAATATATTATTATAATTTTTTTTGTTGCAAATGCAAATTTGGTATGGAAGTGTCCTATATGATACACGATCTTGCAACATGACATCATGATTGTTACAGATTTTTTTTATCGAGCGTCAAGGGAAATTAAAACCAAATCATTTTTAAATATCTGTTAATTTATGTAATTTTTAAAAGTGATTTCCAAGTGTGCAGCTCAAGTTAAATAAAGCATTCTGTGTGCTTCGAACAAGATTACGGTGATGTCAAAAGGATTAAAAAAAAAAAAATCATCTATGGGATATATTGGAACGACCAGTCACTCGCATGAGCTGTATTAAAGATGAAGTGCATTGAATGAGAAACGGATGTTAGGCTTTTAGCTTTAGTGCTCAATGTAATGTCAGCACTATATCTCTTTGCCTTTTAGATGATAGAAAATAATGACATCAGTGAAGAGAAGATCAAATTAAAGCAGAATGCGGAAGGTATGGTAAACATTGATTATATGTACCAATTATTGCAGTGGGATTCTCTTTTTTCCAGTGCTTGTTACATGATTGAGATTCTTAATAAATAAAACAGATTTTGAGTGCCATTCAAATCCTTTATGTCTCATAGTACAGTGTTTGTGTTCAAATTATTGTTTTTTTAAATTTCTTTTCTTGCAGCTTGCAGTCTGTGCCCTCGCTAGTTCATATGACTGTAAACTTTGTACTGTGGTACAAACACTCTTCATTTAATATTCCCAGAAACCATGGAGAAGCTTTTGAAAAGGGAAAAGGAGGTGACTACGCTGTCATCGCAGGTCGAAGCCCTCAAATCTCAAGTAACCGGTAAACGATCCATTTCATTCATGAATATTGTTGGGGGAGGTATTAGTGTGGACTCTGAGTGTATCTAGAAATAATGTCACACTGTTTCCTATGTGAATATGAATCCAGCTCATGTTAGTCTTGGGGAACAGCTGGTACCCTAGTAGTTAGCATTGCTGCCTTTGCACCCCAAAGTCATGGGTTCAAGCCCTTGCTGTAATACCCTTGAGCAAGGTACTTCCTCTCAAAGTGCTCCACTAACATAACCCTGCTGTATAAATGGATAAATAATTGGCGGTAGACTATTGTTGTAAGTTACTTTGGAGAAAAGCATCAGCTAAATGAATAAATGTAATGTAGAATTACTTAAATTATGAGGCTGTAGCATCACAATGAATCCATAACTTAAATAAGATGAAAAGCAGGCAAATACTACAGCAGCGATTATAAGGAAAATGTGTTTTTGCTCTAAATATGAAGTAAAAAAATTGATAGTGGTCATCCCTAAAAACATATAATTAATCAACAAAGATGGACATTTGAGAGAAGACTATTGAACATGCTACTTAGTAGTCTGAGAGAAGATGATACATACAATGAACACGGCGCCCCCAGTGTCCAAGTTCTCCAAAGGCAGTTGAGTTGAATGGCCAGTATCATCTTGCACTCGATCGGCATTGGGTTCGACTGTGTTGGTGCACTAGGCCTGGAGAGCAAGGTTCGTTCCGGGGAGAAGAAAGCCGAAGCTCTCCAGCGGGAGAAGCAGCGCCTGGAAGCTGAGCTGGAATCGATGAGCAAGAAATCCCATGATGCATCTGGTCAGCTGGTTCTCATCAGTCAGGAGCTCTTAAAAAAGGAAAGGTGAGACGTGACATCCATCAATACACGTATGTTGAGTTCGTCCGGAACCGTTGAGAGTTTAACTGTAACCCTTTTGTAAGCTTCTTACGATAAAAAATGCATCATTATGTATCATAAATGTAAAAATAATGTAAAAAAATGCAAAAATCCACACTGTAATTTTCTACGAGATGTACGTCGCTTTGGAGAAAAGCGTCCGCTAAATGAATAAATGTAAATGTATCTAACCTTCAAGTTAGAAACAACTGCAAAAGTGATAAATGTAAAAATGTAAGTAAAGATATCATAGGAAATAAAGCTTACAGCAGGCAAATTTTTCTCCCTTTTCTATCTGAGGTGAGTCCAAGATGAGATGTGATATGGGCACCGATACCGATCTCCTGGATTGGAAAAGGGAAACAAAAGTCACCTCTAAATACTGAACTACATAAACGGAGCAGAAAAATTCATTATATGGGGAGCAGATGTGTGCGTTTATGACTTGTTCATGAAGGGGTGTGGTGTGAATGGCTTTTCTAAGGGGAGTGGGAGATGATGCTTATTAAAGTGCAACTTTTCATAAGCACTTAATTTAATAAATAATGATAAAGCGAGCCATTTAACTCCTGACCATTAGAGATCAGCGGTCTATGAATTTAAGCGACGTTCGGGAGTAAATTGACTTTACTTATTGACAACGCGGTCAATAATTGACTTCCGTGCTCATACTTGCTTTACCAAAGTCAGCTGTTTGCTTGACCTCGGTGGGTCTGAACGGCCGTGCAGCGTTCCAGCTTACGGTCAGCATTGACCCGGCCGCTCTGCTAAAGTCAGCTCGCTTAGAGGGAAGGCGGTCGCAGTAATTAGAACGCTTAGCCAGATTAATGCTGAGGCCAGAATGACATTCCACCGTTGGGATCAATGCCTCGACTTTGGCCAGTCTGCCTCTTGGAAATGAGTGCGTTACTCGCTGCAAAAGCTGTATAAACACTCCCAAGATTTTTGCCCTCATCGGGGTCAGTTTCCGTGGCACTGCTGGCTCTGCCTGTAATTAGACTGAACTTCGGAATTGCTGCTCCGATTCTGGCTGGGAAAACTATTTGAGCTATGTTAAACATTGCTGAGGGTTAAAGTTAAATTACAGATTCTTGGGTTCCCACATAGCAGCGACCTATTATTTGACCTGTTCCCCACCCCACTCCACTCACAGCCCCCTGCTGCACCCGGATGACTGGTGGGCTACAAGAAGGATGTCGATTAGGCAAATATCTCTACATACTCCCTGCTCTGCTTCTGTCAGCTCAAGGGAAGACAAGTGGATTCACAAAAAAATATTAAAAGCCCAGTTTTTGCTTCCAAAGTCATTTTAACCCAAATTACTTTCACATCCACGATCTGGCGTCAACATCCAGAAGCTCACTGGACAATAGATATTGGAAAAACCAGACAGTCCAGGTCATCGCAGTATTTTTTTTAATATACTTTCCACAATTTTTGAAAGAAAAATTGGGGGGAAAAAAAAGTCAGCAAAATGGAACACAAATTTTAAAAAAAAGACAGTGTTTGAAAATGATACGCACACAACTTTTACTAATAATATTAAAAGTGATTTCACAAAAATGGCGATTTGGTTAGAAAGCGTGCTGTCTTCCAACATGGCACGGCATCATCGTCATTAGTCCGTTTCTCAAGGAGTTGGTTATTATGAAGTGAAACACTCATTGTAAAAAAAAAATCACAATTTAAATATTTTAAAGTACATTCCAAGCATACTTGGCATGTTAATAAAACATTTATGTATGGGATTACTTTCATGTCAAATTGATTTTGACAATCGCACATGATACGTTGGAACACCCAGTTCCAGTCCCATGACTGAACCCCCCCAACCCCTATCAGTCAGCACATTTGATGCTGAACTCTTATAATATCCATATGTGACACCGCCATCTAATATGTATAGCTGCGGAGCACCAGTGTACGAGTGATTGCCGACCGTAAGCAGCACTTGGGCACCTTGTCCTTGATGTGTGATGGTGTTTGGAGGTTTTTCAAAAAAAAAAAAAAAAACTACTAGGAAGCTGATTAGGACCAGGTGATATTCTGATAAAGTTTTATACAGCTACTTGTGTGATGAACTTTGGTTCATATGGTGGAAAGAAACTAACTGTACTTAAGAATCGCAAGTCTGCATCTAAGCCTCTCTTTCTGCTTATGTAATGAACACATCGTATTTTCTGAGATGTACGTTGCTTTGGAGAAAAGCGTCTGCTAAATGAATACATGTCAATATAAATGTTTGTGCGTCTGTCCATTTGTCTCCCAGGAGCCTGAATGAGCTGCGAGTGCTACTGCTGGACTCCCCCCGGCACTCCACCGGCCTGGACCGGGATCTCAGCTGGGAGGTGCACAAGGCTGAGTGGAGAATGAAGGAACAGATGCTGCAGGATGACATCAAGACCCTGCGGGAGAAACTGGTCCTTCTGGTGAGAGAAAGAGAAGAGGAACTTTGCAAGAAAGGGGCGAGAGGGCTAACCTGATTCAAAACCTTTATATATCAGTACTTCCCAAACTCTCAGTAATCATGCACCCCTTCTGGGGCTTTAATCTTACCCATGTACACCTTTTTTGGCAAACATAGTTTGAGGGAAGTGATAATGCTATTTACATTCATTTATTTAGCAGACACTTTCCTCCAAAGCAACTTCCAATGAACTCTATGTAGAGTTATGAGCCCACACACCTCATTCACCACAATGACTTACACTACTAGATACACTACTTACACTGGGTCACTCATCCATACATCAGTGGAACACACTGTCTCTGTCACTGTCGGTGAACCTCAACAGCATGTCTTTGGACTGTGGGAGGAAACCAGAGCACCCAGAGGAAACCCACACAGGAACAGCAGGAATTGAACCTACATCCTCCCACACCACCCAGGCTCTGTGCCACCTGCTGCCCTTTTATCTAGATTAGAACAAATATAGTTTTTATTTCCAATTATTTAATGTACAGGTGTCCCTCATTACATAGTTGCAATTCATTTATACAGTACCTTGCTCAAGGGGTATTACAGCTGGAGGTGAGGATCAAACCGCAACCTCAGGGTCCAAAGATAGCAACTCTAACCACTACACTACCAGCAGTTCCAATCCTATAAAGTAATATACATCACATGAGTAACTACATATAGGATTTTTCCATTATTAAACAAATTGTTATTAAAAATTATTACACATCACATAACAATCACAAGTTTATTGAGTGCTTGTAAGATCACAGTAGAAGTGGGTCTGAATGAGGTGGGTTCTGAGCCTCCCCTAAATGTAAAGAAGTACATGAACAGAAAAAACATTTAAAACATCAAACGAAAAAATATCTCAGAGGTTATCATATGTTGTTGAAAAGTCTGCACCTCATTGACTCATGACTTCTACGTCATCACGAAGAAGTCTGCCTCAAACACCCAAAAAAAGTTTGTAATACCAGGAGCAGACGCTCTGTATACTGAACATGGGTACAACTTTTCTTGGGCCGTTATACCAAAAGTCTGCAAACCTGGAGTCTGCATACCGGGGTACCCCTGTATTATGAATGTTATATGCGTTTACTATATTAGAGAAATTATTTTTTGAAAAACTGAAAATAGTGATAAAATAAAATGCTTATTCAGGATTTCCAATAATTTTCAGCACTTTTTCAATAACAAAACATGCTGTATAATGGTAAGGATGGACATCCCAACACACTCAGACATCCCAGTTTTGAAAAGTAGATTAACGGGAGCGGGGGGGCTGTTGTCCCTCTTGTGGACATAATTCTTTGATTTTCATAGACGGCGACATTATGTACAGCGAATCAAAAAAAAAAAAAAAAGTCAAAATACACTCCCTGGAAACCTTTTGCGAACCCCACTATAGAAAGTGCTAGTCTACATACATACAACATACAACATAAATGTAATTGGTTATTCATGGGACTTGACTCCTTCTTGAGGACTGCAATTTTTGTATTTTCCTATTGTCATGCCAATGTCTTGCATTTTATATAAAATGTTACAGTAATAAAGAATAAAACAGAAACATTGCAGGAACATGGTAATGCAAAGAAGACGAGTGTAGACCCACCACTTAGTGTCTCCTGCAATGAAAAAGTGTCGTGAAGAACAACTTAAAAAAAAATAAATCCAGTTTTTTTTTTTAAATACAAATTTCCATTAACCAGTACAATGACATTTTTTTTCCTGGTGACATAGTACCTTTACACCCACAACAGCTATTTTATTCACCGCCTACTATACGTTTCACTCTGCAGAGCACGCTGACATGATGATTTTTCAATTAAAAAGCCTCTTCCGTACTTCCTACGTCCTGTCACAATAATAGTCTTAACGAATCCCAACGCTGATTATGGTAAACTTAACTAATATCTAAAATATTACATTTCTTACCATTTTTTCCAAATAAACTGTACAAACATGAAAATATTAACACAATTATTTAAATAATTTTAACCGCTTTTATAACATCAATACTTTTACACTATCATAAATAATGTGTTTCTCTTGTAGTTTTCGCAATCAGTGAATGCTTTAATAGCGCGGACGACCGATGATTTATTCACAAAATTAGGTTCAACCGCAGATAGAGCTATAATGAATTCAAAACTCTTAGAACGGCTTTTATTTATTTATATAATTTTCATCAACTGCTTGTCCACTGCTGGGCTACAACGTCTAGAGCCTATCATAGAAACACAGAGTGGGAGGCAGGGACTGTTCCATCTAATGATATTTATTACATTGAGATAATATGTAAATTAAGTCCATTTTAAAATCACTGAAAATAAAAATACGTTATCTCCGCTACCTTCTTTTCAATCTCATCCAATTCATGCCATAAGCATGTGCAATGTTTGCCGGCGTCTGGCAGCTTTCAGTTTCCTTTTACTGTCTACACGGTCAATTCAAATTCATTGCTGTAGCAATAATAAATAAAAATATACTGTGAGATATTTTTCATGAACTTTGATCTACATTAAATCTAAAGCTAATTTCAAATGACTAATGGTAAAAATACTTTGTCTCCACAAACTCATATTTAATATCCAGCATTGACTGATGTATCCTGTAGGAATGTGAGATATGTATCATCTTGTTATTGATCCCCAACAGTCAGGAACACCAGACATGAGCTGTAGACACTGTGGATGGGAGTTTAATTTATCTGGTCCCATATTCCTACTGTCTTTGTGAGTTTGTTACTGATCACTAACGTCTGTTAAAATATGTAGAATTAAGGAAAATGCAAGACTTGGGAGGGGGGGGCGTGCAGTGGCGCAGTGGGTTTGACTGGTTCCTGGGACAAGCAGCTTCAGATGATGTGTGTGTGTGTGTGCAAGACTTAAGACTGCCATAGTAGTGTTGCATTCAAATGTGTTAGTGTGAGAGCAGCATCATGAACGCACATTTTTTTCCTACCAGGGGCGGGAGAAGTCATCGCCAGACCACCGCAGGTACTCTATGATGGACCCGTCGGCCCTGGACAGCGAAATGACCAGGCTGCAGCAGAGGCTGCGGTGCACTGAAGATGCCCTGAGGAACGCTCTCGAGCACAACCAGCAGGTGGATCAGCTGGTGGAGGCCATGCGCACCCGGCCCGAGAGAACCCAGGTATATACGGTGCGGCTGAGGGCCTTTACACACCTCATTCTCAGTCGTTGATACCAACCTCTTTGACCTCGGAATTCTTACTGCGGCAATGAGGGACCTTACGTGAGACTTACTCCTACAGGTTACACGTCTAAGTTCTTAAACACTTCACTGCTTGCTACCCTAAATGATCTGCTTGATGTTTTGAAAAAGCACTTACATTTTATTCATTTAGCAAACACTTTTCTCCAAAGTGACTTACCATTTTAAGGTTACACTTATTTACCCATTTACACAGCAGGGTCTAGAGCAATTTAGGGTAAGTACCTTGCTCAAGGATACTACAGCCAGAGGTGGGGATCAAACCCATGATCTCTGGATCCAAAGGCAGTAGTGCTAACCGCACACCACTAGCTGTCCAACAGCGCTTGAATTCTTAATTATTGTTTAGATAATTAAGCGGTAGAGACTTACTGTTGGTTCATAACACAGTTTTGCTGAAAGTAATGTAAAAGGTATGTGCTGTGGGGATGTTAACTAACCCCGTCTTTGGGACCAGAAGGTGTGATGGCTTGTTGTTAAGTCCTTAATTATTTCTCACAGGCGCAAAGCAGTGCCAGTTCTGCCAACGGGATTCATCAGCAAGAAAAGCCGTATAGAGAAGAGGTAAGAACTGCTACTTTTATTGACAAAGACAATGTTATGCTTTTCTATAATGGAATCTCAAAGTGAAAATTATTACTGTCATTGCTGGGTTAATGCCATTCATGGTTACAAATAGCGTGCTTTTTCAACCGTGTCGTCTACCATGTTCACCTGATTTCACTTCAAGGATCATGCTCACAAGTTCGTTTTTCTAAAATCTGTTTTTCACTGAACTTGCGTGACCTACTAATAATACTGGCCTCTGCTGTAGCGGCGCAGCTCATGATTGTACTTGCACACCTGCAATGAATAAGTATCAATGCTCGTTAATTATTTTGCAATAACAATCTGAAACACAAACTGTAATGTATGGATGGATGTGTCATTGAGTCAAGTTCAACTCATAGTAGGAGCAGAACCCAACTCATGGTAGAAACAGAAGTGCTTTGCCGGCGCTTTCATTCATGCATGTCTGGGGGGGGGTGCAGATATACAGAAAAACTGGGAAACGTTGTCCCACTGCTTCCCCATTATAATGAATACCTAACTTTAAATAAAGAAGGCAAGGCTTTCCAGTCTTCTGTATTTTTGGTGGGGGGAAATACACTGAAATAAACGGAAAAGTCAATATATATCATATAGCTATACATGTAGTCCCCAACTCACGATGGTCTGACTTAGGATTTTTTCGACTTTACGATGGTGAGCGGGCAAGCGCTATGCGGAGCTATACTCTCTCGTGATGCTGGGCAGCGGCAGCGATCCGCATCTCCCAGTCTTTCACGCAGAGGTGTGTATTAAGTGTATTAAATGTATTTTTGACTTACGATGGGTTTCGCGGAACGTAACCCCATCGTAAGTCGAGGACCATCTGTATTGCCATTTGCCAACTCTTTAAAACCTCACAAGAAGGGGCATATCCAACAAACGGGCAGTTGGGTAGACAGTGTTTTTGGGCTCCAACCCTGACGTTAATCAGGCAATGACTGTATCGGCGTAGTTCTGCTACAGATAAATTTAACAGATTGAAACTTGTGTGTTTTCGTATGATTGTGAAACAGTTGGCTGTTGATGATTTCCTTTTTTATTTCCAGGAAACTCACTGATGAAGGAGAGGTGGGAAATGGTGTTGGGATTTGGGACATGTCAGAAGCACGTTGTGAACAACAGAGCAGCCACTCTCAACCTCCAACACTGGGGAAAAGTTCTGACACATCACCAGACGCTTGACGGTGTTCTACGTTTACAGTTATCGCCAAAATCATAAATTCTCGATTCGAAGCGGCGAATTAGTGCGTTAGTGGAGGCTGCTTTCGAAAGGTTTTCGAAATTCCCTTGAATACTCTTAAAACGTGGAGGTAAAATCTGTAGAACAGCTCTTTGCAACTAATGTATACCCTTTGGACTACCTCCCGATAGAAGTATGAGCATAAAAGAACACGTGAAGGAGCCGGAATTTTCTTGTATAGAATGAGTTCTAAATCTTCTGAGGACTTATTGAATGCCTTCTGTAGACTTCTGCAATTTTGGGACTAGCTGAAGTTAATCAAGATTTTTGGCCTCGATTGATGTTTCTGTTTAATTTATTGCTGTGCTGTAAATTAAACATTATCTCTGTGTGACATGATTTGGCCAGTGACACACACATTTGGACAGAACAACCTGCTAAACCTCATCTACTTTGAATGACTTGAGCTTCATTACCCTCCCCAGAGTCTGTTGTGTACATGTAAAATTTTAAAAAGCAAACAAAATACGGAAAGGCTGCTGGATCCAGCTGGGGCCTTTTTTCTGAGTTTTTCAATATTCACTTTTTGACCTTTGAGTAATATGTTCAAACCAACCGAATCAATCCAAGAGGACTGTGCAACAGCACTTGCCGAACTACACCAAACTCGACACAGCGTTTATGGTTTACACTAAATCTGGTCAGTTGGGAGGATGACTTTATTTAAACAACAGTATTATTATGTGTTATAAATAATACAAACAACTGCTCTCTACTCTTGACACTGTCCAGCCCTCTGGAGTTCGGTTAGGGCCAGCTGGTCAGAAGGGCTTTGGTCTTTTCTCAACAAGGGCACTTCTTGGTGAGGTGAAACCATACAACTCCACATGTAAAACTCTACTGAGGTTTGCCCATCCAGCTCCACAACTGAAAAACATAATTGCGTTTGCTCATCCACATGCTGTTGTAAAGTAAGTGACACACTCAGTCTTCCAAACATGTTTATCTCCATATTCACTCAGCTGAATTTCCATTACTTTAATCCGGTATTGCATTTGCTGGACAGCAATGAGTGCTTTGAGCATATTGCAAAACATTCCCGGCATTTTCAAAAATTCAAAGAAATTTTGTAAGATATTTTAAGTAAAAAAGAAACAGCCTAACCCACATCAGCCACCATTAAAATTAGGATTTATCAGTGTCATTCAAACAAGCATAATGCCATTTTTTTCTGCTGTAATCCTCCTCATACTCTATAATACTGTAATGAAATGGTTTTTGAGGCTCTATCAAGTCATTAAATATTAACAGTATAAGCAAAAGACGTTGCTGTTTTCTTTTCACACGAGCTGTTGTGTATTTTTGCCGATACCGTAAAAATGTATAAATTAAAAATGTAATTCTGGTTGATAAAGGGGGGTGTGCAAAAGGGGTCTCTCCAGTGGGTCTAGGGTTCGAGTCCTGCTTGGGGTGCCTTGTGACGGACTGGCGTCCCGTCCTGGGTGTGTCCCTTCCCCTCCCCTCCCCTTCCAGCCCTTTGCCCTGTGTTGCCGGGCTAGGCTCCGGCTCCCCGCGACCCTGTATGGGACAAGTGGTTCAGACGATGTGTGTGTGTGTGTGTAGTTGATAAAACATGCTATATAATGATATAGCAATGTATTACAGGCTACAATCAAGACTGGATGTAACCAAAAGAGCAATAGATTGTGTTAGGCCACACAAGGCAGCTTTTGTAAACCCTGCTTTTCCTCAGTAAAGGCACAGGATTTTTCTGGAGTATTTCATGTATATAGGCATGCAATGCAGTTGGGCCATGAAATAAGGGTGAAAAGGGCACATAACGAGCAGCAATTGTGCTCAGGGATCACAACTGTTAATGTCCAGCAACTTCCGCCAGCACAGACTTATTGTCTGACATACATGACCCCTCTGTGTCATCATGTTAATGAACAGATCTTCTGAGATATATTGCTTTGTTTTCTTTATCTTATATAATCTTACACAATTTAATATTTCTTCTCCGATACCCCCTTTTGACTGCACAATTCTCACAAAACACAATTTGTTGCACATGAAAGGCCAGTATATCTGAACTGACATATCCGTACATACTCAGATTTATATATTTATAGCCATTTTTATCTATGTATTGACCTTCTGTTTATTTCACTGTACAAACTGACTTGAAAAAATGATAGTGTGTTTCTTAGCAAAATCCATTTTACCAAAAACATAAGAAAAATAAAGTTAACAATGGCAAAGAAACACTTCTAATATAACAAAGACAGTATGCAAGCTCAGATACAAACACATACACAGGTAATACATGTTTGAAAACGTTCGTCTTAGATAGCTTAAGAAAAAAAACGGGCTGAGCGGCATCCAAGGGAACCCAGTATCTGAAGTGCTTCTCGGGAGAAAATGAGGTTAGAGTTCCATCATTTAAAAAATTTTTTTACTGTGTTTAGTTCACCGTTTCAATTTTGCAGTTAACAGTTATGTTCTTGTCCTCTCCTGCGCCTGTTCGGTCACTCCAGCGATAAAGAGACTCTTTGTGATCATGGTGTCACTGGAAGGAAGCCTGTCTGCAGTGTGAACACATTTATATTACACTAATTAAGTAATTAATTTATCAGAAACTTTTTTCCAAAGTGATGTCCAGTGAACTCTATGTAGTGTTATGAGCCCACACACCTTATTCACTGCGGTGACTTACACTGCTAGATACACTACTTACACTGGGTCACTCATCCATACACCAGTAAAACACACTCTCTCTGTGTCACTCACACACTATGGGGGAACCTGAACAGCATGTATTTGGAGTGTGGGAGGAAACCAGAGCACCCGGAGGAACCCCACGCAGACACGGGGAGAAGATGCAAACTCCACACAGATTGGGCGGGGATCGAACCCAAGTCCTCTCCCACCACCCAAGCGCTGTGAGACAGCAGCGCTCAATACCCTTCAGGGTGTTAGCTAACCAGTTAACCAGACACCGGTTAACCAGTCAGTGACCTCCTCCTTGAACACCGGCCTTTACCCACAATCCCCTTCTTCAATCTGTGTTGGAGAAGTCTTCAGGCGACCATCAGCTGACAGGAAAATAACATTTCCATTTCCCTCAATAATTTCCTTAAGCGCACAAAGTGCAGCATATGTATTTATTCAGAACATTTTTTTTTCAATATTATTAACACAAACACCGAACATTAGGTCGAGTGTGACATCAGTATCAACAATTTTACCTGGCGACCACTCTATAATAAAATCAATTTGAAATGCAAGTTAATAATAAGTGTGGTAATTTGCAGGTATGAAATTACATCGAGTGTACACTAGATCAATACTGTAATATTTCAGATCAATTTTTCCAAGCCAATAATGAATATTTTCCGTTTGAAGCCATCAATTGACGAGCATGTGTGATGTGTGACAAACATTTCTTTTTCCCAGGGTCAAAGAGGTTTCGCTGGACAGTGAGGGGGCACGAAAAAGGCAAAAAAATGACATTTTAATAATGTGAATAATCGTAATAAAGAAGAAATGTGGCAGACGCCTCCTGCAGTACGTAGCCTCGCCGGAGGGTTCCACAATGCTCGATTTACGGACAAAGGCCGGGCGCGCGGCGAAACCCAGGGAACGACTCCTGTCGGCCACCACATTATGCGCCAGCGCTGGAGCCCGCGGTCAAAGGCAGTGTCACATGGCGGACACGAACATGACAGCCCTGGTGCTCTTAATCACCTTTCCCACACACACCATCGTTCACGTCAGAAACAACCTAATAAATGTGCATTAGTTTTATATTGAGTAAAAACACCCAAAAAAAGACAAAAAGAGAGCTGCAGAACGCTCCCTCAGTGGCCAGTATTTTTAAAGTGGCACTTTTAAAACGTTAATTGCCCGTTTGTTTTATGATCCTTGCAGGGACAATAATCTGTGGAGTTAATCTGACTTTGGGCAAGCGGTGCGAGCCGGGCGACGTATCACGTCGCCGCCACGAGCCGTCCGCGGACACGACGAGAGCGGAGGGCGCCGCGCGGGTCCTGAGCGCGGATATATTCCCGTGTTTAAAAAGCCAGTTTCCCCCGTGCTTTTCGCCGAGGTTCCTTAATCCTGTATGTAAATGGCAGCCAATGGATGCGGCCGTTGAGCTGGGCTGGGATTAGCGGAGGCGAATGGCTTTCAATTTTACTGGATTACAGAACAAAGAAAGGGGGGAAAGGGGACCGTGTGCCGCGTTAAAGAAAACAGAAAGAAACGGGCACAAACATTAATGGTAATAACAAGGAGAAACGGGAATAATCTAGCGAGGCGATCCGGAGCGATGTTTCGGATTACGGACTCTTATTAACGCCATGTTATCCTCCTAGATGGGAAAATCCTCCTCGCAGTTTCGCTTGGATTAAATAGAGAATATAAACCCGTCCTTGTATTCCGGGATTGACGGCGTCGGCACGTAACGCAGCCGTTTTAGGTAAGAGTGACTTCTTTAATATTTATCACACATTTAATATTTACCACACGCACGGAGAATATAGAGTAACAATGAGACGAGCCTCGTACAGCGAGCGTCGCGACGGGGCGGGGGGGGGAATAGCGAAATTATGGATTATAATTCTGGGGGAGGGATGCTTTACGGCGCTAACAACATGGTTTCCGACCGCGGGGAAATGGGGGGAAATAAAATCGCGTTAAATGTCGCTCGTGGTTGCGTGGCGGGTGGATGCTGGTTTCGGAAAGGTGTGTGTGTGTGCGCGCGCGTGTGTGTTTTCTCGACGTGGCCGACGAACTCGCGCGGGGATAATAAATAAATAAAAATAGTGGCCAGAACGTGGAAATGGAGGAGCGGAGACTCACTCACTGCTGTGCGAAAATGGTCACTTCGTGTCATTGTTCGCCAACAAAAAAAAGTAAAATTTCGCGGCACTGTTTTTTTTTTTTATTTTTTTTATGAATATTACACACTTTTCTCCTTGGTCGCGCGGCGCTGCGCGAGCCGAGGAGGGAAGGAAGGCAGGGCTTCTTTAATAATCGCCTCACTTTTTTGTTTTTATTTTGTCGCGCGGCTTCGTTCGTGCGGGACCACCTCGTTAGTAACACGACAAGAACAGCGACGCTTTTGTTTTGTGCCTGAATCAAAATATGAAAACATTGCTAAAAGGGTGGCTTGGAAGGAAGTCACTTCAAACCTTGGGGGTTGGGGCGTGCCCTGCACGGGGGGCGGGTGGTGTTTGGTTCGCAGCCCTCAAGGCCTCGAACCTATGACCACCCGAACAGAAACACTTGGACGTGAAAAGACCTTTATAACCCAATCTTTGGATGTTCTTCTTCTACTTTACGTATCTGAAGTTTGTGACTGTGTTTCAAACGGCTACTTTTTTTTTTTTTTTCCCTCCACCCCAAGCATTTTGTGATGGGTCGTGAACATATTACTTAGGCGGTCAACAAAAATCAGGATTTTCACTCTTGTCCCATTGCCACAGACTGTGTGAATTCTTTGTGTTCCTCCTAAATTTTGATGGTGGAAGTTGACGTGAAGAAGAGGAAAAGTTGGGAGGGTTCCCGCGGTTCTCATACTGCTGGCAGAAAAAGCAACAAATGAAGTTTGTGTGTGTGTGTTTTTTTTTTTTTAAATTGTCATGGGATTTCCATGAGTTTCTAATGGCCTTAAGTTATATCTGTTTTTCCAGGAAGACCATTACACATAACCGCTGCAAGTCGTGGCCAAATGCAAGGGAAATAAGATGTAATTATGTGATCATACATTAAACAGATTTAAGGTTTGCTCCCTTTCTGTCCGAGCCAGAATGTTAGAAACAACCCCCTCCTGGCGAAATCAGATTTTTCCTGTAAATATAACCGAGATGCTTAACATGATTTCACGGAGGGTAAATATAGATGTGAATGTGCTTCATCGTGAAACAGCCATGCAAATTGCCCGGGCGTTCCAGTTCTGAAGGTACAGGCTCATGGTATTGAATGTACATTTATATTTATTCATTTAGCAGATGCTTTTCTCCAAAACAATATGCAGCTCAGAGGACAATGCAAAAAAAAAAAAAAAAGTGGATTGCATCTGTGTGAATATGTCACATATGTCAAGTTTCTCTTGCAGACCATCTCTTGATGTGGTGCTGGAATGTGAGAGTGGGTGGAAATGCCAATTGTTGTCTTGGTTCGTCCTCAGAAGTCGCCGCCGGTGCGGATCGTGTGTCACTTCTTTGTTTTAATCTAATACGCTAGAAAGAATGTTGTATTTAATATTACACCGGTGGCAGCTTTCTTGGTGTAGAAAGAAGTTGTTCATTTCACCGAGACCTTTTTTGCATTTGTTCATTTAGCCGACACTTTTCTCCAAAGTGACTTATAGCAGTAAGGCTACAGTTACATAGTTGTTTATACAGTTGGGTAATTTCACTGGTGCAATTTTAGGGTAAGTACCTTGCTCAGTGGTACTCTAGGTGGAAATCAAACCTGTGACCTTTAGATCCAAAGGCAGTAGCTCTAACCACTATGCTGCCAGCTCCTTTTTTCTATAGTACTGTTTAAAAAAGGCAGCAGGTGGCATAGTTCTTATGGCAAAGGACCAAGGTTTGAATCCCACAACCTACTCTAGTATCAATGAGTAAAGCACTAGCACCAGCTGGTAGTGTAGTGGTTAGTGCTGTTACCTTTGGCTCCAACGGTCGCAGGTTCGATCACCCACCCGGTGAAGTACCCTTTAACATATCCTAAATTACTTGTGTAAAAAATTTCCCAGCTGTATAAATAGGTAAATAATTGTAAGCTTAATATTCTAAGTTGCTTTGGAGAAAAGCATCAGCTAAATGAATAAATGTAAGCAGTTGCCCTGAACTGATACAGTAAAGTTACTCGGCTGCGTAAAGGGGTAAAACACAAACTGTCTTCACATTGTGAGTCGCTTTCGAGTAAAGCATCGCATAAAATTAATGTAAATGTTAGATATCCAGTTTGAGAGTGGTGTGGCCAGTTGAAAAGCAGGCTATTCGTACTTTTCCAGTTCAGGGTACGAACCTTCCTTGAAGGTACCGAAGACCTTGAGATTGCAAGGAAACGGAGCAAAAGCGAACTTAGAAACGGCAGCGGTGCCAGCAAAGAGCGCTTTTTGGAGGTGTAAGTGCTTAAAGCCAATTAAAAGTCAATGATCAGCATTGACCTGAATGATTTAGTTACAGTGGGGTTATTTAAACGGATCCTGTGCCGGGGATCTCTTGTTGAGGGTATTAGCTGGGCATTGTTGTATCAATGGCAGCAATGGCCTCAAGCTTCTTAGCGCAAAACCGCTCAGTAGGCCATGATACCCTCTTTGAGATCACGGTAATATCTGTAAATACCATATGGGGAATTATTCAACAAGTCCAGGGCCTCAACCCCCCCCCCCCCCCCCCCCCCTGTCCGCTACGAGAAGTGGGTGAGATTGGTTTGGGTGTCATTGCTGAAGAATTTGTTTGGCTGCCAAAGCCTTATCTTATCGCTCTAAATCAGGGTGCGTTCTTAATTTTTCCATCGCTTTCTCCAGCGGGTCGAAGGTTCGAAGGTATTGCGTACCGTTCGCTCGCTGAGATTTTGCGATGGCGGCGGAACCCTGAGAAACATCCCGGCCGTATGTTTGAGCGATGAGAAAAGCACATTCAAGTATATTAAATGTGATGCTTCTGGCAGGACTTTATGCTGATGTCACGGGGGGGGGGGGGGGAGGAATCAAAGTCCTTGCTTTGTTACCGGACTGTCAGGTTTTATTTATGCAAATCTTTATACTTAGAACGGGCAACATCTGTAAAGTGTAACTCATCGAATCGCTAATGTCTCGTGAAGCACCCTTAAGTAATCAGTGCATATCACAAATGTAAATATTATCATTTCAGATACGAATCATGGACCGAACCCCTTTTTTTTTTTTTTTTTTGGTCCCTCCCCATTTATTTTCACGTTTATAGTTGAACGCAAGCAAATTACTTCGGGCGTTTTGTTTGAAATTGAGGTTAATATTTTTTTTTGCAGTTGCATTTTATCCGAAAACACAGAAAGATACGTGCAAATGGATTTCTTGAATAAATGATGTACAGATATGTTCATTCGCCAAAGCTTTAGTCCCTCTCATCTGAGGGACAGCAGTTTGAAAGTCAGCATTTAGCAAATCAATTTAATTTTCTATCTTTTTTTTTTAAAAAACAGGTATTTTTTTTAATGGAAAACTTATGAGAAGCGTAACCGTTTTGTTCGGCTGAAATCAGTCTTGTTACTTTAAGATGGCCCGTGGATAGGAACATTTCCAATAACCGTGTTCCTTTGGGGCCCCACTTGATCAATAACAGTCTTACGTAAGCGTAAGTAATGTAGATGGTGGCGGCGTCTTTAAAAATTTAATTTTTTCTCTTTCTTTTTTCTTTCTTTCTTTCTGTTTTTTTTTTTTTTTTTTTTTTACCCGGGAGACCCGGTGGAAGTGGGATGTGTTCTTCTTTGCCGTGGCTGTCGAGGGAGGTTTGTGCAGATCCAGCCGGGGGACCGCGGTTTGGGCTGCCCCGAGGCTAGGATAATGGCTCCTAGTGTCTGGAGAGATTAAAGGCCAGAGCTGCATTGTTCAAATGCCTCGAGATTAGTTTCCAAGGAGACCGATTTGTGGTTGCCATGAGAACACAAGGGGGGTTGGGGGTGGGGGGTGCAGGAATTAGGATTGTGACTTTTTTTTTTTTTTTTTAATTTAAATTTATTTATTAAAAAAAAAATCCCTCCTCTATTTCCCTTCTTTCTTCCATTTGTTTGTAATGCCAGAAACTAACTTTTTTTTATCTCGAAACGTGCGCGTTTGCTTTTTGCAGAGGAGAAAGCCTGGGAATCGCTGCGGAAGAGGGAAACAGAGTAGTTTGAGGTGTCGCTCCAGGCCTGGTACAGTAGATGGGCCCTAATAAGTCTGTGTAAAAGGGGAATAAAAGTAAAGAAAGGGAATAACTTTTTTTTTTTTTTTCCCCCCCCCCCCCCTAATTTTTCTAAAGTGGTTTTATTCTCCACCAAAATTCCGGGGCTGTGCCTGGAAGACACTTTTACATTTCTGGCACTTGTCTCACTTTTATAGAGAGCAAATTAAAGATGAAGGGGTTTAAAGAAATAATCTGAGTCGGTGTTAATTGGCTGACAAAAGCTTATCGTAATTAGCTACTTTCACGTGTGTAATGGATTTCGGTATTAGAATATTGCATCCAGACTCTTACTAGCGCTTTAAAACCACCCAGTCAGCCCCCCCCCCCACTGCACAGTTCAGAATTCAAACTCTTGGTAAAGTAGATGTAAACTGCAGGCTTGTTATATGTCTACATCGGGTTTAGGAGTCCGGTTGTGTTTGGTTATATTAGTTTATTCGTAATGACGAGTGTTGGAACGTCCTGCTATGTGTTAAATTCCAACAGAGAAACGGTGTGGTGTTGGGTGCGAAAAAGGGAATGTTGATGGAATATTTAAAAAAAAAAAATCAGATGCTGCGGTGGTACAGCGGGCAGCATTGGGCTGCGGGTTGCGATGCGGGTTCAAATACTGCTCCGCCGGTGTGGAGTTTGCATGTTCTCCTCATGTTTGCGTGCGGGTAGAAGACATTTCTGGCGAATCGGTGACTCTGAAGTGCTGTGTGTGTGCGTGTGTGTGTGTAAGAGCGAGAAAGAGAGAGAGGGACATCGCCCTGAGATGGAGTGACATCCTGTCTGGGGTGTACCCTGCCTCTTGCCCTTTGCTTCTGGGGTAAAGTCTGGTTCACTGCAATCCTGCACTCAACAAATGGTTATTGATAATGAATGAATGAATGAATGAATGAACAGTTCAGAAGTTTATTTGAAAGAACTGATTCTGGAAAAGGGGGGCGTGGTGGCGCAGTGGCACAGTGGGTTTGGCTCGGTCCTACTCTCCGGGAGGGTCTGGGGTTCGGATCCCGCTTGGGGTGCCTTGTGACAGATTGGCATCCCATCCTGGGCGTCCCCTCTCCCTCCAGCCTCACGCCCTGTGTTGCCGGGTTAGGCTCCGGCTCTCCGCAACCCCGCATGGGACAAGCGGTTCAGACTGTGTGTGTGTGTGTGTGTGAGTGAGTCTGAAAATATCCTTGAATAACTGAATATACTCTATGAACTTGCACTGCTATAGAATGAGGTGAGAGAAGCTTGGCACATCCCTCCTTTGTTGAGACGAGCACTCTGGAATCCGTTGAGTTACAAAAGGGCAAACGCTGACCTACCGAAGGTATTTTTCGGCAGCAGGTGGCCTACTGGTTAGCGCTCCCACCTTCGGCCCCAGGCGACCCAGGTTTGAATCCCACCTCCTGCGTAGTACCCTTTATTAAGGTACTTGTGATACAGTGAAAATTACCCAAAGGTATAAATGTACAACTGATTGTTAGCTTAACATTGTAAGATGCTTTGGAGAAGAGCATCAGATAAATGGATTAAGGCAGATGTGTACAAAATGCAAATGAGTTTTCTTGCCAAGGTGCACATAGCAATATATTCATCACATATTCATCGCAAGGCAGCTTACAGCAATGACTCCATAGACACCGATAATGAACGTTGGCTCATATTTTTTTGGTCAGCACGTCGGCGAGGAGAAACAAATTATTTTTAATCGCACGCTCATTTAGGTTCTTCATTCGGCTTCCTGTTTCACGCGCGTTCTTGGAAGAATCAACAGTTTCGGAAGATACAACATGCAAAGTGTCAGGTAATCCCCTCGCAGTTTGGCCGGGCACCGAGCGCTGGCATCAGGAATAATATTAAAAAAAAAAAAAAAAGATCTCGACGGAGAGAGCAACACAACAAACTGTTTAAACGTTAATTAGCAGTAAATGGCGATTTCGTTCGAGTAATTAGTCTTTTGCGCGCGCTCCACCAACGGCGCCAGCAGCCTGTTCCGTGGCCTTCGCCCGCTCTTCCGGCGTTGACGGTATCGAAAGCGGGCGCCACGTCGTTCCTCTTTTTCGCAGACGCAGCTGCGGCAGCTCGGGGGGACCGTCACTCTCCCGAAGACACATTAATGCACCTTTGACCTTCGAGCAGACATGAATATAACAGATTAATATAATTGTACAGGATATACATAATGCATACAATATGTATAACAAAGTCATTATTAAAGTGAATATATGAAAAATTATTATGCATGTTGAAAGGCGGCTGGTGGCGTAGCGCTTAGATCTGCTGTCTGAAGGTTGCAGGTTCAAATCCCTTCTCTTGCCGTAGCGCTCCGGGTCAGGTTGTTTACCCTGAATTGATGCAGTAAAAAAACGACCCAGCTGTGTAAGTGGGTACACTGCTATAAAAAGCATCTTAACGCTGAGGTGCTTTGGAAGAAAGGGCAATGGGAAAACGCATGTGAATTTGATAATGAGCATATAGCGCTTAATGTGTATATACTTTCGGTGATATCTGTCACTCAGACCCTTCAGCAGTAGCTGTGATTCCCCCCCCCCCCCATGGCGTCATCTGTTACTTATTTGACCGCTTTCGTGCTTGCGCTTAAAAATAGTGTTTGACATTTTCTTCAGCATCAGAAGGCCATGTTTTGAAAGGCAGCAGCGGGAGCACCGATTTCATGTACCGAAGGGGAGGACGGGGGGGAGGATCCGCGTTCTCTTTAAGTGGATTAGGCGCAAATAAGTGTTTTGTCACGAGTGTTCGGAGATCCCAGCGCCGTCTCATGATTCTCCTCCGTGTGACGTGTCGGGTTGTGCCGTTTATGTGTGTGCCGTCCGTTTGCAGGGACAAAAAAAGTGTGCTGTGCTCTCGCTCGCAGAGGGGGGCGGATGGCGCATGCGCGGAAACCCGGGGCCGACGGGATGCGGACCGGCTCCCGTGCCGAGCTGCGGGTTCCCCAGGTGTCCGCCAGGCAGGAGATCCTCACGAGCCTGGTGTCCGCCCTGGACTCGGTGGTAAGCTCCTCCGGCTCCGTCTCCGTCTCCAGGGCCGCCCTGCCGGATGATGGGCTCGGTGCGGCACCGCGTGTCCGTTTCGAGGCGACAGGGTGGAAATATTCAAATTCATTAATTTTAATATGCAAATAAGGATGCTGTGATGTGGTGAGGTGAGCGGAGCAGCACGCGCAACAGTCAACGACGATCACGATGTCGACTTGTAACCTTAAGGGAGCCCGTTCAGGGCTCAGGTTTGGACCCGATGTTGTGCTCTTCGCGAAAGGTGTCAGACACGGACTGTCACGTTGGGAAGAAGGAAAAAAAAATTAAAATGTTTTTATTAATCTAAATAATTATGTCAGTTTTCTTACAACTTTCAGGCACGTAACTGTAAAAGGGGCATAGTGGTTAGAGCCAAACTAGCCCAGACTTGAATCCCACTCCTGCCAAGTTCTCTTGATCAAGGTGCTTACCCTGAATTTTTCTAGCAAAAATACCCAGCTGTATAAATGGGTAAATCAGTGTAAATATCTTAACAGTGTAATTTGCTTTGGGTGCAAACACCATTTATATGAATAAATCTAATAATAATAATAATAATAATAATAGGAGGGTGCAGTGGGTTGGACCGGGTCCTGCTCTCTGGTGGGTCTGGGGTTCGAGTCCCGCTTGGGGTGCCTTGTGGCGGACTGGCGTCCCGTCCTGGGTGTGTCCCCTCCCCTTCCGGCCTTATGCCCTGTGTTGCCAGGTAGGCTCCGGTTCCCCGTGACCCCATATGGGATGAGCGGTTCAGAAAATGCGTGTGTAATAATAATAATAATAATAATGATGATGATGATAACAAAATGATAAAGTAACCTGTGGGTAATGCATTTCAATGTATTTATTTAGCCGATGAGGGGGCTGCGGTGGCGCAGTGGGTTGAACCACAGTCCTGCTCTCCGGTGGGTCTGGGGTTCGAGTCCCGCTTGGGGTGCCTTGCGGTGGACTGGCGTCCCGTCCTGGGTGTGTCCCTTCCCCCTCCGGCCTTACGCCCTGTGTTACCGGGTAGGCTCCGCGACCCCGTATGGGACAAGCGGTTCTGAAAGTGTGTGTGTGTGTGTGTGTGTGTGTGTGTGTATTTAGCCGATGCTTTTCCCCAAAGCCACTTAAAATGTTAAGCTTCTGGGTACATTTTATTGATCCAGGGTAAGTACCTTGATCAAAGGTTCTACAGCAGGAGGTGGGATTTATTAGCTCTAACCACTACGCCACCTGCTGTCCCCATTTGATACTTCTTACTCCTTTGCCCCTTATTACCAGGAGAACAGTGACTTTGCCAGCTCCAAAAATAGGGTGCGTCGGACTTGTCTATTTTGAGTCGGGCTGGTGCCGAGACGCATCGGACCCGCGCCGCTCGATCCCCTGATTTACGGCCCCGTTCTGCCTCCTTGACCCGCCTCCGCAGTGCACCGCCATGTCGAAGCTGAACGCCGAGGTGGCGTGCGTGACCGTGCACGAGGACAGCGTGATCGCCGTGGGGACGGAGAAGGGACGCGTCTTCCTCAACTCCAGGAAGGAAATCCAGTCTGACTTCCAAAAGTTTTGCAGTTAAGTCATTTCATGTTAATGAGGAACGAAAATGATGAAATGTTATGAAAATGTTATGGTGGGGTGTGGGGGGGGGGGGGGCACTTCACACTTTGTCTCCATTGCATCATTTGCTGTGCTCTTCTTATCTCAGGTTAGGCTGCAGCAGGTCAGAGATAACAACATGATGCATTTTACGTATGTTTTTAGTTTAGATTTAGACGTTTTGTTTTTATCTTTAAATGTCTTATATTTGGTTGGAATTCCAGCATAACTCTTGCAATGCACGTTGTAGAATGAATGTAGTAAAAGTGCCGTGCTGTTCAAATACCGCCCCCCCTTCCTTGATTTGTGAACATTGAAATTATGGGGACTTGCCTTCACAGGTGCTCCTCGATTTACGATGGTTCGACTACCGATTTTGATTTTACGATGGTGGGCTGGCGACAGACGTTCAGTAGGAACCGTACTTCGGATTTTGAATTTTGATTTATTCCCAGACAAGCGATATGCGGAGCGATACTCTCTCGTGATGCTGGGCGGCGGCAGCGATCCGCACCTCCCAGTCGGTCACGCGGAGGTGTGTATTAGGTATATTTGAATGCATTTTCGACTTACGATATTTTCGATTTACGGAGGGTTTCGCGGAACGTAGCCCCATCGTAAGCCGGGGACCACCTGTATGCATTTACACCTGATTTGCAATGAGTATTTTTGTTATAAACGTTTCCGCGATGATGTGGATTTTGTACGTACTTCTTTCGGTTCAGCACTCCGTTTCGAATGTGGCACCAAGCAATCCAGTGTTTATGTCCCTCCGGCATTGAGCATCGTGGCAAGGAACAAATGATCAGTTCCTGCGTTCCCTTAAGGAGGCGTTCTGAGCTGTACGTTGTGATTATTTACTGTTAAAAATCAGACTAATAAGAATTGTTCCCTAGGCGCCCTCTCTTTGATTTAACTTGATTGTTATTATGTTTACGATGATAAATATGATAAATAGCAATAGTATTTTATATTTGTAATTTTTTTCCTAGTATTTATTCCTTTCTTTTCAACATAATACCCTAAATATATAAATACATGCAGTTCGTACGTACAGATGTGCGTATGCACATTTCTGTATTTTATTCATATTTGTAATTGTTTAGTAACTGATCGTCGTATTGTCTGGTGAGACAGGAATAGTATTTCTTATTGCGTGTGGGGTTTTTGAGTGATTTTTGGATGTAATTGGATCGTACTCGGGACGAGTTGATTTGTTCCCCCATCGGAAATAATTTTTGACCTAACAAATGAATTTGCAGGCATGAATTAGGTTTGGAAACCGAGGAATGGGTGTATAACTGTAAGATGTGCTTTCTGTTTCTCATACCGCAAAGTAGACTTCGAGGACGTTTTTGCTAACGAATCTGTGCTTTCCTCCAGGAGTGCCATGTCTGCAGACGCCGACTGCGGTAAATGCCCACACCAAAGCCCAGGATGGCGATGCTGGTAAGACCAGCAAAGACACGGGGCACGTGGTGCAGTGGCCCTCGGCGGAGTCGCATTCGAACGTGTTTGTCCTGCGGAAGATGGTGGAGGAGGTCTTCAGTGTGCTTTACAGTAAGGACATGGGCAAGCCTGTCTCCGTCTCCTCCGTTCCATATTCAGCTCTGGCCTTCCTACCCTTTCAAAGAGTGTGCACTTTGGTGTCTCTCCAAAGCAGCTCACAATAATTTGCCCATTTAACATATACATCAGGGTCATTTCACGGCATCGACTAAGTACCTGTCTCTATGGCACTGTGGCAAGAGGTGGGATTTGAACCTGGGCCCTTTGAGTGCAGGTTGGCAAGTCTGAGCCCTGCACAACCTGCTGCCCTGTATCTTTGATAAATATAACTTTTCTGAGGTTTTTGCAGAGTCTAAATCAAGGGATACCCGAATGACTAAGTTTTTACTGATTATGAATGAGGGGGTTTGGATTTATGAACAAGCCAAGTTGCAAACAGACTTCCCTGTGTTTTTTTTTTTTTTTTTTTTTTTTTTTGATGTTGATGCGCCACTTTCTTTACGTTACTCTGATTAGCAGACAAGTTTCTCCAAAGATACACTACTTACAATGGGTCACTCATCCATACATCAGTGGAGCACACTCTCTCTGTCACTCGCACACTATGGGGGAACCTGAACAGCATGTCTTTGGAGTGTGGGAGGAAACCAGAGCACCCAGAGGAAACCCACAGAGACACGGGGAGAACATGCAAACTCCACACAGACTGAGTGGGGATCGAACCCACGTCCTCTCGCACCACCCAGGCACTGTACGCACTTCCCACGGTATATGAAGATTAATATTTTGTTACAGAACATGAGTCCTCGATTACCTGTGTGGTGACCGGTGCAGCAGAGCTAGCAGAGAGCGTAGATCACACCACGACACACCGTTTTTACATTTCGCAGCCCTGTTTTCCCTGTTGCAGTGCTGTTATTTCTCATATACATTGCTCTTCTTTCTCAGCTGAAAACTTACTTACATATGTGTTTATTTTCATGTATATTTAAAGAATGTCGATATTGTTCTTGGAAGAAATAAACGCCGAGAAGTGGGAGTAAACAAGCAAAGAAGTGTCTCGTTAGGTGCGAGTAATGATGTCTCATTAGAGGAGGTGTGTTGTTCATGAGAAAACACACTTTGTGCTTGTTCACATTTGAGTGGTTGCTATTTTTTGTTATATTTTGTTAAATTTTGTGTTTAAAAAAGCACATATTTAGAGCAGTGGTGGACAACCCATTTAGAGTGTTGGGGGTGAGTTCCAGCTCCCATATTTCGACGTTTCAAGAGGTTTTTCACCTTATGAATTTGGGCACAAAAAATTGCCTTAAATTGAGGAACGGGTGTATTATGTCTTGTACGATCATACACAACGGCTTGCGAAAAACTGTAAAATTAGTAAAAAAAAACACAATTATGAATAATCAGTGGTGCGGTTGAAGTTTAAGGCTGTGGTTCTGCTCGATTAAGGAGTCGGTCCTGCATTATGCGGGTTCCGAAGATGCGATCGCGACGGGCACTCGGTTCGATTTCTGACGCCCGATGTGTGTGACGACCCGCAGGCGAGGCTGTCGGGAAGAGCAGCCTGGTGCCCGTGCCTTACGACTGGATCTCGAAGGAGCTCGGCTCCGTGATTGTCCACGGCCTGCCCGACGGCGTCTCCCTGAGGAAGCCTTCTGAGTACGACACAAAGACCTTAATGAAGATCTTGGAGCAGAGCAATCGCATTCGCTTCACTGTCAAAAGGTCTCCTCCGCCTGGTTTTTTTTACACCGTCATTAAGTTGGTTTTCATGTTTATCTAGCTGACACGTTTCTTCAAAGCATCTTCCAACCATCTCATGATCAAGTACCCAACAGGTGGGTAATTTTTTACCCAATCAGTTCAGGGTAAGTACCATGAGGGGTACTGCGGCGGGTGGTGGGATTTCAGCCTGGGTTTTTGGGTCCGCAGGTGGCAGCCCTAACCGCTACGCCACCTGCCGCCTCCCTCATACTTCTGCTTGTCAGTTTCCCAGAAGTTAGGGAAATTAGTGCGACTGTTGTGTGGAAACTACACTTTAATTATAACGCGTAGCTTGTTTATCCTTTGCCTTATTAGCGTTTGGTAGGGAATTTTTGGCGCAGTGATTTAATAATCAAGCGAAGGCTCGTAACTGTCTTGTGTAAATGTACAGACCCCCAGAGGAGCCGTTGCGGGAGGCCAAAACTTGCGTGGAGCTCAACCACAACTCATCCAGCACCAAAAGCCACGCCAACCACACCGTGCTGAAGCCTGGAGGCCAGGAGGCATCCACCAGCGGCTCCGTGCTCTCCAGCTTCCTGTACGGTATGCCCACACCCTCCCAGACCCACGTGGACGGCAAGTTGGAGCTGAAGCCCACCTCCCTCCACAGCCTGGCCAAGGAGAGGCCCGGCGCGTGGGCCCCGGTGGCCGAGAAGGTGACGCCAGCCAAGGACTGTGCCGACAACGGTATGGTGCTTCCTGAGATGCCCCTCATCTCACTTTCTCTCTGTGTGTGTGTGTGTGGGTTTTTTTTTTTTTTTTTTTTTTTTTTTTTTTTTTAAATCTATTTTTATCAATTATCAACAGAGCAAAACTGGGACACAGTGACACACAAACAGAAACACATCAAGAAATGATTTGTTTTGCAGGCGTTCACTTAGTTTCCCTTTTGCGAACACGTTGACTTTTTTATCTTTTAAATCTGATTTACTATCAGTATTTTTGAAAATGAAAACCTGTTCCATTTGTTTAAAAGGCAGTTTTTAGCTAACATCTCACAGGTGCTGAGCATTATGGGAACAAACGCCGTATTAGATCATAGGCTATATCCCCTGAAGGGTGGTAGCTTGTACCGTGTGTTATGACTGTTTATGCTAAAAATCGAATTAATGTGGATTGTTTGCTGAGTTAGTTACCAGTTTTCTTTTACTTTACTGGTTCACCCGTTTATTATGTTTACGTTGATTTATGATAAAATATAGGCAGCTTGTTCCGTAGTGGTTAGAGCTGCCACCTTTGGACCCAAAGGCTGCAGGTTCAAATCTCACTGCTGGCTGTAGTACCCTTGAGCAAGGTACTTACCCTAGATTGCTCCAGTGAAATTACCCAGATGTATAGATGAATAAATGTAAATAGCAATCACCTTTTGTATTAGTAATTTGTTTGATAGTCTTTCCTTTCTCTTCACCATACTTACACTGCATACATGTGTAGAGCAGAGACATGCAGAGATATATTTAGTATGTATGTACCGTACTGTATTTTATTTACTATAATTAACTGTTTAACTGTTGTTGGGAATTTTGATAATTGTATTCCGTCGTGAGAATGATCGTATTCTAAAGTATGAATAATATTTCTTAAGGTATTGGGGCTTTTGGGTGTGTTTTGGTTTCAATTTTATATATTTATTTATTTTTGGGTGGACCCAAGTTCTGCTTGGAATGGGTTAAAAAATTTCCCCATAAGAAATAATGGTATTTGTCATGTCACTTTGTGAATTTTTGCTTAATGAGTGGTTTTCTGGGAAGGAATGAGGTCTGTAGACCAAGGAATGGGTGTACATCAACATGTGTAATGTAAGATCTAAATTTTATAATTAGCATGACTGGTGTAACACTAAGAACTTTCAAAGGGTTCCCGTCCACATATTTCAGAATTAGTTGTCTTACCATGCAGTCACCTGCTAACTTTTCTAGCCCAAGTTAGACACTTGACTCGGCCACATGTGTGTCCTTGCCAAATGTGTAGAGTAATCAGCCTGTGTTTCGTAACTTAAAAACACCCAGTTTAGATTGTAATTCAACAAAAATATAGAGGCTGACAAATCAGTGTCTTTGTGAAAGGTTTTTGGAGGGGTTGAGTGAGCTCCTTTTCAGTGCGTTTCTAACTCTTATCGCATTCCTAGAATAAATGTGTAACAGTACCCAGGATGGGGGGCGTGGTGGGTTGGACCGGGTCCTGCTCTCCGGTGGGTCTGGGGTTCGAGTCCCGCTTGGGGTGCCTTGCGACGGACTGGCGTCCCGTCCTGGGTCTGTCCCCTCCCCCTCCAGCCTTGTGCCCTGTGTTGTTGGGTTAGGCTCCAGCTTCCCGCGACTGTGTTTGGGACAAGCAGTTCAGAAAGTGTGTGTGTGTGTGTGTGTGTGTGTGTGTGTGTGTGTGTGTGTGTGTGTGTGTGTGTGTGTGTGTGTGTGTGTGTGTGTGTCCATCCATCCAGTACCCAGGACAGCCTTGCATTTAAAACAAAAGGAGATATTCCATGAAGACTCGCTGGAGTGAGGCAGAGTCCCTAAATGAGCTTGAAGTTTCATTCCTGGATGCTAAGGGGGATGCAGTTTGCCTCTTATTTACTGTGCATGAATAATAAAGTAATTTTTCCTTACATTGCCAAGTGTTTTGTAGAATGGCTGTAAAGAATGAATAGCAATCCCATTTATCACTTTTTTTATATATTATGATTTATGTGGGGTCAGGAGTTGTCAGGATTCACTGCAGAACAACTTGCGTCTTTTTTAAAAATAAATAAATGAACGATAACTGCTATAAATCAAATATACAAACCAATCAGCTTGTTAGACGAAGATTTTTGGACTTGCTGAGATACCGTAAGTTGCTGAACCTCCTTTTCTTGCATCGGAAAGAGAGACCGTGTGTTTTATCATCTTGTCTTTGGGTGACATTGTTTATCAGTGCAAGCTTTGCAACCTAACACCCGTTGCCACGGCGATGGCTCCCCCAGGGAGAGTCAATTATTTTTAACATGAAGATCTGCTAATGGGCCAGATGCATCTAGGAGAGCTGATGGGAGCGCTCGTTGTGACAGAGCTGGGATATTTCATCTAATGTATGCAGCCAGCCTGCCATAAGAAAAATAATTTATTACCAGTAGGTGGCATTGTGGTCAGAGTCACTGCTTTTGGAATCGACGGGTCCAGGTTTCAGTCCCACCTGTCGTTGTAGTACCCGTGGTCAAGGTACTTTACCTTAATTGTTCTAGTAAAAATTGCCCAGTTGTATAAATGGGTAAATAATTCTAAGTTGCTTTGGAGAAACACATGGGATGAATGGATAGATCTGAATTTTGCATGAAGAATTCAGCTGTTTGGGGGTCGGGGGCAAAAAAAAAAAAGGGCAATGCCTTCTCCGGCCTCACTGAGAATGTGCTTCCTTCGCATTGCCAGGAGACCGGCTTGGCGTCCCAGGAGATGTGGGCCAGAGCCCCCCGGGGCTGCACGTCTCCAAGCGGCTACTCTTCTCCATCGTTCACGAGAAGTCAGGTTGGTGCTTAGTGACGCCTCCATCTTCCTGTTCAAACAGCCTTGTGACAAAAGCATCTGATAAATCCCTTACTACTCATGTTTATACTACCTTTGTCCTGCAGAAGGTCTACGAATAAATAATAAATCTAACTAGATCGAAGGCGTGTTTTTGTAGTACGCTTCGGTAGGTTCTTATTGAATTAAGGTGAATGCGTTACACTCAGGTGACCGGGCAATTGAACGCTTGAGGCAAGTACCTCTGGTTATTTTAGTATTTGTTTTATCAAGACATATTAAGTCAGCCCTTTTCTTTACAGGAAAGCATCAGCTGAACGAATAAATGGAAAATGTAAATGTTAAAATGCTGGAGCCTTTTTCCCCTCCAGCAGCCACATCTCACCCCTGCAGATGGACAACGGATTTAAACAATGACACAGGAGGCAGAGATACTCATGCCTCCTGTGGATGTCAAAACTGTGTATTTATTATGTTGATGCTTTATTTTTGCATTGTACTTTATACTGGATCCTCTTGTTATGAACATTGGAGTTACTCATTTTTGAAAATATGCATGTCCAGTTTTTTTTAAAATGTATTTTTAATTGAATTTCCCTTCACGTTGTATAAAATTTCTGTTGGTTGGAGAGAAAAAATAAAGAGATCCTTGTGTTGGTGATCAATAGCAAGATGAGGAGCAGCGAACCAGTTTACTGGATGAGTCTGTCAAAAATCGGTATTCTGTAGGGGTTTGTGGAGGCGACATTTCCATCTTCAGTCATATCAGATGACTTTTTATTTTAATGTAGTTTACAGTTAAGGTGTTCGACATAGCCAACATTTTTTATAACCTTACCTCTAAATATATCTTGGGACATCCATTTTATTAAGCGTTTATTGATTGTGTACGTAATAAAGTAAGTTGAAAGTGGCTCGAAGGTGACAAACATTAGGAATGATTATGTGATGTCAGTAGCACTAAAGGGAAAGTTTTGACGACGACGACTTTTGAATGAATATATGAATGAACATGCACACATTATAATTCTGTTATACAGGTGGTCCCCGACTTACAATGGGGTTGCGTTCCGCGAAACCCATCGTAAGTCGAAAATATCGAATTTCGAAAAGTCGACAATGCATTTAACGCACCTAATACACACCTCCGCGTGACCCACTGGGAGATGCGGATCGCTGCCGCTACCAGCATCGTGAGAGAGTATCGCTCTGCATATCGCTTGTCTGGGAATAAATCAAAATTCTAAATTTGAAGTACAGTTCCTACTGCATTTCTGTTGCCAGCTCACCATCGTAATTTCGAAAAAATCATGTTGAACCATCGTAACATTTGCTAATATCAGCCTCACATTTCTAATGTTTAGTACTAGAGTGTTATTTGTAAATGAAATTGGTAACAATAAGGATTACTTAATCTTAAAAATTAGATGCCATGTTTTATTAATTTGCTTTTTTGCTACTTGAATTTGCAAGGCAAATAGACAATTGCACTTGGAGGGCCATTATCCCATGCGATCACACCCCTTTTTAATTTATTACGATAGTGTATTCCACGCGTGACGTATTGAGCGTATGTGAGACTCAGTATTTGTTTAGATAGATAGATATACTTTATTGATCCCACAAGGGAAATTGTTACAGCAGCAGAACACAAGTCAGATAAATACTTGCAATATATATTTAAAAAACATATAAAACAAGTGGAAAAATACAAGATAAAAATATATGTGCAATTATGTATACTGTTGGAAAAATAAAAGAATAAAAAGTATATTAAATTATAACAGTATGTAGTGCAAGTTGTACAAAACGGTAATATAATCAGTAACAAGATGAACTAACAATAGTGGTGAATAGTTCATCTGTCACACAGAGGTGAGCTGTTGTACAAAGTTATTGCGAACAATAGAAATGATTTCCTGAACCGTTCTTTACGGCAGCGGAGCTGAATGAGTCTTTTAGAAAATGAGCTTTGCTGTCTCTGCAGCGTGCTGTGAAGTGGGTGGGAAGGAGTGTCCGTGATGGAGAGCAGTTTGTTCGGTGACCTCCTATTCCTCACCGACTCAAACGTCTCCATGTTCTGTCCAATGGTGATACTGGCCTTACGGATGAGCTTGTTCACCCTGCCTGCATCTCTGGCATTGATGCTGCTCCCCCAGCAGACCACGGCAAAGTAGATGGCGCTCGCAACAACAGACTGGTAGAATATCTCCAGCATCTTGCTGCACACATTGAAAGATCTGAGCTTCCTCAGAAAATAGAGTCTGCTCATTCCCTTCTTGTACACAGCATCAGTGTGGTCCCTCCAGTCCAGACTGTTGTTCAAGTGGACACCTAAGTACTTGCATTTCTGAACAGTCTCAACCTCCTCCCCCAGGATCTTTATGGGTCTGACTGCAGTTCTTGTCTTCCTAAAGTCGACGACCATCTCCTTGGTCTTGACATTTAGGAGCAGATGATTCCTGCTGCATCACTCCACAAAGTTATCCACCAGGTGCTTATACTCCAACTCCTGTCCATCTCTAATACACCCCACCACTGCAGAGTCATCAGAGAACTTCTGCAAATGGCATGATTCAGTATCATACTGAAAATCAGAGGTGTACAGAGTGAACAGGAATGGTGACAGAACAGTTCCCTGTGGCGCTCCTGTGTTGCTAACCAAAACATCAGACAGGAAGCTCCCCAGCCGTACAAACTGAGGCCTGCCTGACAGATAGTCAGAGATCCAGGAGACCGTAGATGCGCTGACACCCATCCCCAGCAGCTTCTTACTCAACAAAAGAGGTTGGATGGTATTAAAGGCACTGGAGAAGTCAAAAAACGTGATCCTCACAGTGCTGCCACTACCATCCAAGTGTGAATGAGCTCGATGCAGCAGATAGGCGACGGCATCATCCACACCCACATGAGGCCGATAGGCAAACCGAAGAGGGTCCAGACTAGATTTAACCTGTGGTCTCAGCTGTATCAGCACCAGTCTCTCCAGTACTTTCATAACATGTGACGTTTAATGATAGTGAGTAATATGACGGGGGTGTGGGGGTGCGGTGGCATGGCAGGTTTGTCCAGGTCCTGCTCTCTGGTTGGCCTGGGGTTCCAGTCCTGCTTGGGGTGCCTTGCAACAGACTGGCGTCCCCTCCTGGGTGTGTAACCTCCCCCTCTAGCCTTGCGCCCTCTGGTGCTGGGTTAGGCTCCGGCTCGCCGTGACCCCGCTTGAGACAAGCGGTTTCACACAGTGCGTGTTGTAACGATCCGGCTAAGCTAATGAGTTAGCCCAGATCCTCACGTGGATTCCAGAAAGGCGTAAAAGTATATAAATCCAGATGGACACGGACAAAAGGACGCTCTTCTTTTTAATATCTTGTGGGAAACTATGGATAACATATTTCACACAGCTGTCCTTACAATAAAATAACCAACATTAAAGCAATCTCCAAAACGTGCGAGGCACAAAAGGGTGTACACGGCCACGTATATCAGCTTGCGCGCCCGGGAGCCAGCAACGAGGGGGCGGAGCAACCCCTTAGTCTCCACCATGATACGTCATCATTACAGTGTGTGTGTGTGTGAGTGAGAGTAGTATGACAGGTCGCAGCCAGTTGGCACCAGATCCCATCCCTCCAATGACAGGTAACCAGCAGCAGGTGGTGTGGTCAATAAGGACAAAGACTCAGATGCTGTGATTTAGGTTCTAGAAGTTCTCATGTTGGATCCTTCAAAAAAACTCCTGAATTAGTTCCATAAGATGATCTGTCTGCAGGATAAATCTGCAATTCACTTTTAATTCCCACTTTTGTCTGGAAGTGAGTCCAGGATGATACTGGCCGCTCTAAGGTTTCAGGTTGCGCTGTGGCAGTAATAAGTCACGATCATTGTTGTTAATTGTGTGTTTCTTGAATTTTGCTGCGACAGAGAAATGGGACTCATTCATTCGAGAAACAGAAGACATCAACACGCTGCGGGAGTGTGTTCAGATCCTGTTCAACAGCCGATATGGTAAGACGAGCCTTCCTTACTTTAGACCACATGTTCACCTCGTCCAGGTGTCAGATCATCGGCTATTATATTACCATACAGAAATATTTCAGTATTTGAATTAAGCTCAGTAGTTACTTCACTTCAGCCCCATATTGGATGTAGAGTATTAACTTGGATGTGTGTGTGTGTGTGTGTGTGTGTGCGTGCGCATATGCAGTACTGTAATTCCATATACGCTATACTCACGTGTTATTTATGTATATGTGTATATAGTGCGTACAGTGTTTGTATATAGGTGTGTCTATACTTACATATATATGATATATGCGGTGCTGCTTGAAAGTATGTGAACCCTCTGTGTTTCTATAATTTTACCACGAAATGGTTATTTAATGGGAAGCCAGCTTTCTCATTTGATACAATAGGTGAGTAATGACCAGTTCTATATGTTGCATTAGAGGAAATCATGCATGTAGTAGAAACATGGAAGTAGTGCAGGTGCAAAAATAACTGAATCCCAAGTTATATATATATATTACACACACATATAAATCCATATATCCTTCCTTCACTATCGTCCCACATTTGATTTCAGCTGAGGCGTTGGGTTTGGACCACATGGTTCCCGTGCCGTACCGGAAGATTGCGTGTGACCCAGAGGCGGTGGAGATCATCGGGATCCCGGACAAGATCCCTTTTAAGAGGCCGTGCACGTACGGAGTGCCTAAACTAAAGCGCATCCTGGAGGAGAGACACAAAGTCCGCTTCGTGGTAAAGAGGTAAACGTGCGCTTGCTGTCCCGCCGAAGCCGGGTCGTGCGCTCAAGTGGCTTTCGTGTAGATATGAATTCCCTACCAAATCGATTCCCGCTAATATGAGCAAGACGGCTCAGTCGGATCCTTACCGGGGTAATGCGTACTTTTAAAAAAAAAAAAAAAAAAAAAAGAACAGCAAACCAGTTCCGGGTTTTTCATAAGCAGCCAGAGAAGTTCCAAGAGTATTTTTGCCTGCAGAGAGGCTTCTTTTTATTAAAGTTTGGGAGTAATTAAATACAGTTGGGCTGCAGTTATTTTTTCTTCTAAACTGGGACAAATGCGTCAAACAATAAACCAATAAAGCTGAAATTTCATAATAAAATCATGAACAGAGCCATCTGACGGTGTCACTTAAGGACAAAGCATAGCGCCCTCGATGTTGGAGCATTAATATTTTATGTTAAATTCCCATCTTATACCCGCTTGGGCTGTAACACCCAGTTTGGCTTTCAGTCTTAAAGTTGAGCTTAAATCTCCAGCCCCCCCCCCCCCCCCCACCTTTTGTTTCCCTGGTGAAGCTGTATTTTTTTTTTACTTAACAGTCACAAACACTGCAGGAGAAGCAGCTCCCGAAATAGAATGGGGATGTTTGTCTCCTTTACAATGGTGACCATTCTCTGCGCTTTCATAACAAAGGGCGTCCGCCGTTGGCCAGCTTCCGACGGGACAGCGTTCCTCCGCTTTTACTTGAAACTAGAGGGCGCTAGAGGGACTCTCGTGATTTTGCTCCTTGGGCGGGGCATCGGGGTGAAAATGTGGGACTGGGGGAGTGTGGGGACCTGGGGTTCTGTGTGTGACATGCAATTACTGCACTCAACCTATTTCTTTTCTTACAGGATGTTTGACGAGAGGATTTTTACAGGTAACACCTTTGAAGGCTTTCGAACTACGGTATACTCCCCCCCCCCCCCCCCCCCCCCCCCCCCCCCCATTTCGGTGGTTCTCAAATGTTTTGGGTCGCAACCCTTAGTACAGTCCTGTCTTGGACTGGGAAGCTTAAGGGCTGCCACACGCACTATTGGTGACCAGTTATTTTTGATACATCGTGTTACGAATGCGTAAAAATCAGAATTTTTCATTTCACTAAAAATAATTAACGAATAAAAAGCACATTCGGTAATTAAGCTCAGAACACTAAAATCACAGTGCTATCTGTTCTATCACATTCAGAAAAGTGTTACTTACCAGTGCACGAGTATTCGAAGTGAACACACTCAGATATTATTATATTCAGTATATATGGATGCTATATTATGCTCATCTATTTTCCTATTACTATTTCAGTAATCCATTATGTGTCATGTTATTTTCTGAGTGTCTGTGGCCCTCAAGAAACCCTCACAGTCCTCATTTGGGTCACATCCATGGCTTTTTGGAGCCACCGTTTTGGATTTTCCTCTTTCCCTTTTGAAATACCTTAATAATAAATAGGCCCAGTCAAAAGTTTGAGTACATGTGGGCATCCTGAGCAATAGCTGCATGGGATGAACTGGACACAATGTGTGGAAGAAAAGTATCCCGCAGGTGTTCTGCAGCTCTGGGAACTGTTGCAGAGGAGCTCATTTCCTCACGAAACTTGTCACCCGAACGTCTTGTGAACAAAAACCAGTTTCCAAGCGTATTCAAACTTTTGAGTTGTTTTCTATGAATGTCATAAATTGTTTTGCTGTTTCCTCTCTCTGGGTTCATTACTGCAATGATTTAGGCTATTATACCCTACTCCATGGTACAGCAGTAGGACCCACTCATAGTGTTCTTGCATTACTTTGGTACATTTCTGTTTTTTCCATTTAGCAGACACTTACAACTCCGAGTAAACAAAAGTGAATTCTACAAAAGATAAGGGGTTATAGATGCAGATGTGGTTGTTAAATCAGAGTCAGTTGAATCATAGTCATTCAGCTGCATTTTGAGGCTCTTCTTGCATACAAGGAGGGATTCAGCAGTTCTGAGGGAGAGAGGGAGCTCATTCCATCATATCAGAGCTAATACTGAGCTGCAGTTAGGAGATCAAAAGAGAAATGGGTCCATGCAGTGGCTCCAATGCAGATAAAATCTCTACGGCTCGTGATTTGACTTCTGGTGTTTTGTCTCTTTAGCGGCTGGGAAGATGCCCAAGGAGGAGGCCAAATCAGAGACGGTGTCCCCCTCGGAGGATGGTTTCCCAGAGACTGCAGGGGTGCAGCCGGTCTCACTAGAAGGGGCCAACAACGCTCACAGCAGCAGGTCAGGCTACTGCTTAGGTTCTCCTGCGGGGCGCTGGCGGAGCGTGCATTCTTTACCAGCACCCCGATGAAATGGGATTTTTAAAAATTTTACAGCAAACAGATCCATCGCCATCGTTTTAGCTTTAACGGAAATTCCCGTTCTCAAAATGAAATTGTGTTGACCTTGTGCCCTTTTGTGTTCTTCCAGATCCACCAGCACTTGCGTGAGCCCCTTGGCTGACAGCGAAGCAGGTTAAAACTTTTGTTTTACAGTCTGCGCTTCACAGTGCCTTGTTACCTGTGAATATTGCACACGCGCACACCTGAAATCGAGGTACTGCGGTTTGAATACACCAGCAGCGTTGCGTTCCAGTTGCTGCCGCGCTTGACACCTGCTCCCTTTTCCAGGGCCTTCCGGAGATTGCGTCCCGTTGAAAAAGATTAAAACCGAGCCACCAGATGGAGAAATCATTCAAGTGACGGTACCAGGTGAGCCCTTTGCACACCTGTCAGACATGCAGCAGGATCCTGCGGCCTTAAGATAGAAATCACATTGTAAGTTAGGTTTATATTAACTAAATTAACATGGGGCAGCAGGTGGCGTAGTGGTTAGAGCTGCTGGCTTGCATTGGGAAGACCAAGGTTCAGATCACACCTCCTGCCATAGGACTCTTGTCTTGTGGAGAGGTGGGATCTATGTGGAGTCTGCATGGGTTTCCTCCAGGTGCTCTGGTTTCCTCCCACAGTCCAAAGACGTGTTATTCAGGTTGATTGGCGGCTCTAAGTCACTCCGAGTATGTGTGTGACAGAAAGTGTGTGTTCCACTGATGTGTGGATGAGTGACCCAGTGTAAGTGGTGTATCTAGCAGTGTAAGTCACCGCAGTGAATAAAGTGTGTGGGCTCATGACACTAAATAGAGTTCAGTGGAAGTCGCTTTGGAGAAAACCGTCTGCTAAATGAAGTAATGTAAGTAAATAAATAATTTTTATTGCAGAAAATTACTGCTGATTTTGTAACCTTCAGACAATCAGCCTGATGGAAGAAGCAGTCTTTCTGTTTCAATCATGTAGTTTTTGGAATTGGAAAATTTGAATGAAATGCGGTGTTTTTGCTTTATTGCCGTGTATTGATATTCGGTTCTTTATTTGCTTAGGAACTGATGAATTTTCTTATTAATTCATATTTATTATTATTAATATTTGGCTCTAAATTCAAGTTTCTCAACTATGTGCAACCTTGTCTATTCTCGCAGATGCCAGTGTCACTGCGGAGGAGTCGGGCGAGTCTCCGGCCGACGCCGCGGTCCCCGACACGCGACGTCCCCCTGAGCTCCTAGCAGGTAACTGTGGCCTCGCTGCCCCTCTGCTTCGCCAGGACACAGCGGCGCCCTGAGGCCCCGGCCAGCGGTCTCCCTCCCTCTGTTAGGGAGGCTCGTTACTCACACACGTATGGACTCTTTTCGCAGATACTTCCCTCCTTGCCCAAAATCCCATCTCCGAGATTTCTCTAGAGCCCCAAATCCCAGAATCCCACACGGTTTCTGCCCCTTCTCCGCATCAAGGGTGACCTGCTCTTTCTGCAAAAGCACCATCAATATTTACCCACCTCCAGCTGTCCCACTTTTATCAACTGCAGATTTTTTTTTTTTTTAACCTCACTATATTTTAGCATATTGAGATATTTATACACTTACCTCTGAGAACGTGTTTGTAGAAGATTTTATTTTAAAATGACTATTTTGCTGAACATCTTTGAAGACGTTAAGCTTGACTTGTGATTATACAGCTCTATAAATCTAAATTCAATAAAAATGGGAGGCTTGGGGCTAAAAATTGATGGAATCTTGCTTCTTAGGAGCTGTGCTAAATAACCCACATCGTACTGTGTTTTAGGGTCAAGCCTACTTCTCGAGAGCAGACTTTTTCTTTCATTCTTCATATTTTGACGCGTAATCTTGTGTACGGCTAAAAAAGGTGTGCATTTGCAACAGGACGTTTTTGTATTTTAGGGTTACTTTCTTTTACGTGTGAAAGCCAGATTTAAACGTCACAGTCAACGAACAGTGCATGCCAATAATAAATAATAACGATAATCAGCTGCAAAGCGCACATTGCAGTGGTTACAAGACCTGGGTTTGAATCCCAGCATCCAAAAGTACCCTTGAGCAAGGTATTTCCCTAAATTGCTCCAGTAAAAATGACCCTGCCGTACGAATAGGTAAATCTGTGTAGATAGCTTGGCGTTGTAACGCGCTTGGGAGAAAACTGTAGGATAAATGAGTGAAATTAAATGTAAACCAGTGTATATCAGTTCTTTAGGACTTAGCTGCATCGTGAGGGTTTCATCAGCCCAAATCCCGACTCAGACGCCATGTAGAGATGGCTTGCACCGCTCACTCACGCTGTGTTTCATTCTTTGGACTCCTTTCAGAATGCCCCACACCCAGCCTGGTAGATTTAGAGAACCGAAGTCCCAAACCCACGTCCCTTTTTTTTTTTCCCCGCCCCGAAATGTCAGTGCGAAGTTAATAAGAACACTTGAGGATATCCTGTTTCTTTATACAGATGGGAGCAAAAAAAAAAAAAAAAAACCAAATTTTTACGTTTCTGAAACGTACGGTTACCAGTGGACGTAGTTGTTTTGTCCACAGCCGAAAATTTTATCCGGAAGTTGGATCAGGAGGGAAAACCCATGGCAAGAAATGGAAATTTTAGGCAATAAGGCAATATGTAAATTCAGGTGTTCATATTAAACTCTCTGTAGTTTAATTTGTGATTTGAAATGTTTTTTTTTTTAATCACAATTTGGCAACATGGATGAGCTGGTAAGTTGCGACATGTTGAATTACGTCTGCGACGCAGCAAAGCATCCTTTGCTGCGGGACTTTTTTAACCGGCAGCTGGACCTCTTGACGATTTCCACAAGTTGAAATCTTTTCCGATGCGACGCAGTGTACGCTGCTTAAACGCTGCGTTCTTCCTTTCAGCCGACGCGGTGTCGCCGAAAGCAGCACCGCATCTCCCTAAGAGACCCGTAGAAGGTAAAACGCAGAACATCCCTGAAACACGGGTGTCGTTCAGCCCTCGTTCGTTCGGTGAAGAACACCGATACCAGGTCATGTTGTCCATGATGGTCCATGTTGTGTTCTTCAGAGGACCTCGGGGAAATGATCCTTCGCCTCCGCAAGCAGGTCGAGAGCGTGTTTAATGCAAAGTACGGTAAGTCTTTTCTCCGAGTCCGCCGAAAGCCCTCTGCATTTATAGAAAAACGTTTTCCTAACAATTATACAGTCATTACCTGAGTCAATTAAAATAATCAATGAATACGATGAATAATTGAGTATTGTTTACACGCCCGATTCTATTTATCCACTTGATTTAACCAGTTCAAATTGGGGTTCGTTTATGTTTTGCACCTGCAAAAATCAGCTTATGCAACTGGTAATTACGCAGCTATTATGATTATGTCAGATGAGAAAGGCTGCTTTTCATTAAGTAATTCTGTTCAAAAACTAAGGCACGCGAGGGGTTCGCGTACTTTCAAGCCGCACTGTATGTCGCCGTTTCCCAACTATTGATCTGGGTTGGTGCCGGTCAACGGACCTCGCAGGGCAGGCCTCGTGGTTTGCAGAAAATGTTTTTGGTCCGTAACCCTGACAGTGACCGGGCAATGACCGTGTCTTACTCAAGGGTACAAGATCAGGGATGCTCCTCGTCTTTCACCGCAATTGTACCTGCTTATACTCTAAATGGTGCCTCCTCATGTGTGACCGTTTGCGGGGGGTCTCTCCCAACTACAGCTGAGGCACTGGGCCTCCCAGAACCCAGCAGGGTGCCCTACTCCAAGTTCCAGATGTACCCCGAAGACTTGTGTGTCGTGGGTCTCCCGGAGGGCATGTCCTTCCGCCGGCCCAGCTGCTTCGGCGCGGCGAAGCTGCGCAAGATCCTCGCCGCCAGCGGCCAAATCCACTTTGTCATCAAGAGGTGGGGAGCGGCGCTGCTTTATGCGTTATGAATGAAGGTGAAATTCAAGAAATTGCAGGCGCCTTGCCATTTTACAGTACAGCACAGCAAAGCTTACCTTGCAATATTGTAACACCGATTAGTCTGCAATACGCTTAGTTTGCAGCGTTGCGATATCGTTGAGCTCTGGTGCCGTTGCCGAGAATTTTAGTATTTACATTTTCCTTCCAGAATGAATCTGTTTCAAAGTGCGACATTGAATAAAGGCATTAATGTGCTTTTTTTCCCCCCCTCTTTCTAGACCAGAACTGTTAACCGATTCAGTGAAGCAGGAAGCTCCTCCCCTTCCTGCCTCTAATCCAAGTGGGTAAACCTTGTCATCTTATCCACAGCCAAAATCAGGAGCGCTTACAGACATATAAATAGGACCTTTTTTTACATTTAAAATATTTTCCACAATGAATAAAATCCAATGAAAGAACAAAGGTGATCATTACAAGTTGGGCATAATAATAATTAGTAGTTATTATTAGTATTATAGGGGGTGCGGTGGCGCAGCGGGTTTGACCGGGTCCTGCTCTTCGGGTGGGTCTGGGGTTCAAGTCCCGCTTGGGGTGCCTTGCGATGGACTGGTGTCCTGTCCTGGGTGTGTCCCCTCCCCTCCCCTCCCCTCCCCGCTCCAGCCTTGCACCCCGTGCTGCCGGGTTAGGCTCCGGCTCGCCACGACCCTGCTTGGTGTATGTGTATGTGTGTATTAGTGCTACTAGTAATTGTAGTAGTAGTACTGGTCTGTACCAAAATATCCATGTTTCTCCATCAGCAGACCAAGACTCCAAAGATAACATATTAGAAGGTACTGGGACAGCATCGAAAAGACCCGGTTACTCTGGTAAGACAAGCCAAGTGTTTTCCACATAAAATCCATATTCAGATACACAGTAACAACCGATCAACAAATATAAGTGCAAAGTATAGTCGTGCACCACTTAACAACGTTTCGCTTAACGACTCACTGCATATACGATGGTGGTCCCTAAGATTATAATGGAGCGGAAGTGAGCTGAAATAGGCGCTCGTACCCAACGGTTAGTAAAACGCCATTTAAAATTAAACAGATAAGTTGAAAATCGTTGTATCTTAAAAAGTTTGTGACTCAACTGTCCGTAACACGATCGACCAGCGAATCAACTTCGTGTAAGAGTGGAAGAAATGAGGATCTTGTCATTTATTATCATTTTTTTTCCACAGACAGTTTAGAGGCCAAGCTGTCCAGAATTGACTTGGCCAACACCCTACGAGAACAAGTCCAAGACCTGTTTAACAGAAAATACGGCGAGGCGCTTGGCATTAAGTACCCGGTCCAGGTGCCATACAAGCGGATCAAGAGTAACCCCGGCTCCGTGATCATCGAGGGCCTACCCCCAGGCATACCCTTCAGGAAGCCATGCACCTTCGGGTCCCAGAACCTGGAGCGGATCCTGGCTGTGGCCGACAAGATCTGCTTCACCATCACCAGGTGGAGCACGCCGTGATCTGGGTGTTTTATTAATTTATTTTTTGTTTGCTTCTCACTCAGTATGCCAATATTCTCCGCATGTTGTCATGTACAGCAGACCATATTACACTGCACAGTTCAATCATACAAGTAAAGTTCAAAACTGCAACTGGAACCTCATGATTGTTTTTTAAATTCTTTCACAGGCCTTTCCAAGGGCTTATTCCCAAACCAGGTAGGTCAAACCTGAATAAGAGCTCTGTGGGCTGTGATTAACAGTTTTCACGAAGACAGCTTGTTAGATATTAGCGTTATAGCTTGATATACAGAAGATGAACTGGTTGCCATGGAGAATAATTAACGCCTAGCGACGGATGTTCATCCAATACATTATTTGTGTCTTAGCACCTCGGCGGATCACCTTGTTAAAGAAGGCCTATGCCTCAATAAGTGGTGAGTATCCAACACATTTACCAGCTTACAATCAAAGTAATCTTTAATATTTTCACTAAGTACCAATGATAATTATGTATTAATATGATAGATAGTATAGTTAATAAAGTAGCTCACGACTTAAAGTTTTCTGGAAGGATCCCGTTGCTGTTGTATCCTGTTCCAAAAATGCCATGAACAATTAAATTACCCAGAGAAAACCAATAAGAAAATACAGGTAGCCCTCGACTTACAACATACGCGATTTAAGTCCACCCGGACTTGCGACAGCTGTCCCTTTAACGTGGTATTATTCGGGTCCCAATATTTGCTCGTAATGTCTAACAAACGACCGCTCGGTCGCGGTAGCTTTGGCTGCTGTGCTGCTACAAGACACCATATCTGCTATTGCTTGGCTCTCAGATACTTTTGGGTGCCTAATATCGGTCGCACTGCGAAACTTGTAGGTTACTCTTTATTTAAAAGGTAGCTAGTGAAACGGTGAATGTTGCCGTGAAGAAAACGCAAAAGACAACAGATTTAGAAATGAAATTGAAGGCAATAGTGCAGCGTGAATATGTAATTATAACACTGTACTGTGTTTAAAATACCGTTTTATATTAGTATTATTTCGACGTGAATAATGTGTGAAATCAGTGAAAAACGCATGTTTTGTATATCCTTATGCTTTGCGTAAGGAGGTTCGCAACTTAGGCCGAAGTCGGCTCACGGCAGGGTCGTCGGAACCGAACCCCGTCCTAAATCGAGGACCACCTGTATGCGATAGAGTCCAGATTATCCAATCTGTGATTATCCAGTCCGCTGGCTCATCTGGCCACAGCGTGTTAGAGCCGCTGTCTCTCTTTTCCACGACTGGCAGATGAAGAAGAGATCAATCGCATGGGAGAGAAGGTGATCCTCCGAGAACAAGTTAAAGAACTCTTCAACAAGAAGTATGGTCAGTTGTCCACTTACTGCCCTTCAAAGCTGAATTTCTGTCGAGTTTCTTGTAGCCGATTTTCGTCGCTGGGCGATCGTTGCCTGAAAACGTCTTTTTATGCACGAATATTGAATCTTCTGCAACTCACAATGTCTCTTTAGGAGAAGCTCTTGGCCTGGATCGCTCTGTCCTGGTGCCGTACAAGCTGATCCGCGGTAGTCCAGACTCCGTGGAAGTTTCTGGGCTCCCGGACAACATCCCCTTCCGCAACCCAAACACGTACGACATCTCCCGTTTGGAGAAGATCCTTCAGGCACGGGACAGCATCACCATAAAAATCAAGAGCCAGCTACAGTGAGTTTCTGTGTGGCCCACGTACCGGTTGTGCACGTTGCATAACTATATTTTTAATGTAAATAACCAGAAGAATGTTTATTAAAAGTTTTGTAGTTGCATATTGAGATATTGATTAAATGCAGAATGAAAAGATGGTCAGTTTGATAAATATGTATATTTTTTAATTGTATACAGGCCTTTTGCAGAAATTTGCACCCAAACATGTACTACAGGTGAGCTCAATATATGTTTGACAAATTTACAAATTTATCTTTTTATTCACTCTTATCCGGAACTGTTAAGCCAATGTGGCATATGACAGGTGTCATGAAGCGAAAGACATGAATAACCTTAGGAATTGATGACTCATTGAAACACTTAAGTGGCATGGAATTTATATTTATTACTTTTATTCGCTGAGCAAATGCTTTTCTGTAATGCGACTTACGACTCGAGTAGCTGCATGTACTGTCACGAGAAATACAAAGCTGACTAATAGACAGTGTGGTACAACTTTATGATGACATTAGGAGATCAGGAGACAAGTGGGTTTTTGAGATTCTTACAAAATGCTAAAAGGGATTCAGCAGTTCTGAGACACAGAGGGAATGCATTCCACCACAATGTAGCCAACTCTGCAGATTGTAGGTTTGAATTTCTAGTACTACATCTATTTTTACGTTTATATTCAGGGAAGGAAGGCTCCAGCAGCCGGCGCAAACGTAAAAGGGCCCCTGAGAGTGGTCATGTGATGACCTGTGGGGCGGAGTCTAGCGTATCCACCAATCAGATTCCTGTGATGGTAAGCAGCATGAACCATGGACCAGTGCTTTCCCGAAATGGCAACACTGCTCTAGAAAAAGAAGCCTTAAATGCATTACTCAGAATATCCACATTTTACTTGCTCAAATGTAAATGTTGCAGAAATTATGTCATTAATTGTCTTTGTTGTCTTTCTACAGCAATGGCCTATGTACATGGTGGATTACAGTGGAGTAAATGTGCCTGGGAAAAGCTCTTGGGAAACACAAATACTAGCAGATCCACCAAATATCCGCTGAAATGGAGGGAACATGGAGTAGTATGTCTTGTCAGTCCAATATTTATGACTAGGGCCCAGAATAGTTTTTTTTTTTTTTCCTTTCTTTTTTTTTTTTTTTTAAACAGCTGTCACTGTATTTCAGTGGGTTTTCCTAAAATGGTCTTTTTGGGCATCCCATGTTTGGCAGATAATCAGCACATGCACATGGCTAATTATAATACACACACACACACACATTGTCTGAACCGCTTGTCCCATACGGGGTCGCGGGGAACCGGAGCCTACCCGGCAACACAGGGCGTAAGGCCGGAGGGGGAGGGGACGCACCCAGGATGGGACGCCAGTCCGTCGCAAGGCACCCCAAGTGGGACTCGAACCCCAGACCCACGGGAGAGCAGGACTGTGGTCCAACCCACTGCACCACCGCGCCCCCCCAATTATAATATTTGGGATTAATTATAATTTCTTTTCCCTAACAATCAGTTTGACTATATTTGCGATCATGTATAGTGAAAATGTCACAATGCCAAATGTAGTCAAAATATCCAGATGCCTCTCTAATAGAGTAAAACAATATATCATAGGTACAATGCATAGGCTACTTTTTGTTTTCAACACGCATGACTTAAACAGAGGTGGGATTGCAGCATTTAGTCATTTATTAAGCATTTATGAATTGTCTTGATTCCATAAATATCCTTGATTATATTCTCACATTTCCTCTATATATCCTTCCTTCCTTCATATGTATTGAGACACCCATGTGTTTTTTACTGCTTGTTTTACTTTTGTCACCGCACAATATTGAGCGTGCAACACCCTCGCTATAAAATCGGCACGTTCTCAAAATGAACGATTTCATGTCATATGTGGGCTTGTCATTTTGTCGACGCTTTTGTGTAACATCAGGCATGTGGGAAGTGTTAACATTACTGCGAAAGTTCTCCTTTGCCCAATCGATTAACGTGATGATACAATCTTATTTATTATAATTTATTTTGCCAGCTAAATCCCGTTGAGATCAAATCTCATTTGTCGGAGGCACCTGGCCGAGCGCATTTCTTCCGCTTATTCGGCACTTGCGCTAAATATCTGCTTCGAAACGGTCGCTGCATCACTTTCCCTGCTGACACGACACTGAAATGTATTAAAGAAAAGAGGACGAAAAATATATGCGGGCTTTTTGTATAGTCACAGCTTCCGGTGCTCGTCTCTATAGAGCGCTTTCACTACAAAACCCACCTATGACAATGGAACAGAGGCCAAATGTATAGGCTAAGTGCTTAAGTGCTTGCGGTCAAAAGAAGGCTCGTTCGTGAGGATTTTTTCAACAGGGCACAAAAAAAAAAAAATACTAGAATAAACCTTTACATAATGGGTTTGATGGACACACGCTTGTTTGCTGTTTTACTGTTGTAAAAAGAAGATGAAACTGTAGCTCTGTGCTTAAAACACTAATTTACACAGGCTTTCTGACAACCTGCTGGACGTGTGGTATATTATATGCAGTTTAGTTAATGGAGTTCCAAATCCGAAATGCTCCCTTTCAAACTTTTTTTTTTTTTTTTTTTTTCCTCCCCCTCTCCTTTCCTGTTACAACAACTATTTGCTATTTTCTTAGGGTCCTTTTGCCTGGATCACTGCAAGAGGACTCTAACAGTGTATTTCTCTGCTGTAGAGGAAAAGGTCAGACCTTGTAGGTCAATTACTTTTCAGACACAAAACGCCTTTTTTTTTTTTTTTTTTTTTTTTTTAAATGATGCGGATGCTGGATAACATAGTTGTCGTGATTTTTGTCTATAGTAATACTCCGGATTTACACTTTCAGATGTGTGTATGACTATTTATTTATTTATTTGGGGACGCGTGCTGTTTATTTGCAGGGATGTGAAACGTAATGTTTTGCGGAATTCACCGAGTTAACAAATTAAATGTCTGAAAAGTGTGTCTACCAGACCTTTTTCTTTCACAAAAAAAAAAAAAAAAAAAAACTTTGTAGCATACCTTTGACCACATCAACAGCTACAGTTTGTAATTTGACAGGAAATTCAAACAGTTATTGATGGATTCATTATCAGCTGGATGTGGATAACTTCTGTCTGTGGATATATGCAGTACAAGTGTAACCTCATAAATAAGGGGGCATCACCATATCTCAGACACACACGCACATTTTCAGAACCGCTTGTCCCATACGGGGTCGCGAGGAACCGGAGCCTACCCGGTAACACAGGGCGTAAGGCTGGAGGAGGAGGGGACACACCCAGGATGGGACGCCAGTCTGTCGCAAGGCACCCCAAGCGGGACTCGAACCCCAGACCCACTGGAGAGCAGGATCCTGGTCCAACCCACTGCACCCTCCTATATCTCAGACAAATAATCATATTTTTATTCTTCCCTATAAGTTTTTTTTCTTTTTTTCCCTATTTTCGTAGCATATTCAAACTGTAACCAGTCATATTAAGGAAATGTCAATATGAATGTAATTTGATTTTAAAAAAAAAAAAGGTGAATGGTGTATGTTATCCTGTACATGACTGTCTCTCTGGATACACCAATATTTCTATGCTGTACCTTAATGCCATTTAGGCCTTTGAAATAAAATGTGTTGCCTTGCATTTTTATATACTTTGGCTGTATTGGTTGTGCAGAAATTTATTGGACGCGGAGCAGGAACAGGTAGGACATCGCAGGGTATAAAGAATGATGAGTCTTCGGAAATGGAGACAATGCAATGAAAATTTTATCCAGCAGAAAGTCATGTGACAATCGTAAGCCCGTTGCCTTATACGTGATTTCTGGAAAGAAAAAAGTGTACAAAGAGAAACATTCTTCACCTTATAGTAGACTGGCTTTTGGATGAGTAAGTTAAGTTAAAAAAAAAAAAAAAAAAAAGTGAAGGGAAACGCCTCAAACTGCATCTGCTCCTTTCTGGATTTGCGAGAGCGGATAATATTCTTTAGCATGTGGACAGCAGGTGGAGTAGTGGTTAGAGCTGCCGCATTGCAATTGACCCAGATTAGATCCCACCTCCTGCTGTAGTGCTCTTGATCAAGGTACTTGCCCTCAGCTGAAACGGTAAAAATTAAACAGCTGTATAAACGGGTAGATCCATGGAAGCAGCCCAACGCTGCGAGTTGGTTTGCATCAGCTAAAGGAAGGTACAGTGCTATGAAACGGTGTTTTCCCCCTTTCCAATTAGTTCAACTTTCTAACTTTAAGGTCGATCAGACCTTTCTGCAAGTTCAGATGGTGTATGAAGCGCACCTGAGAGAGAAAAGGGACACCGTTATTCTTTTATAGCACCTTTGTATAGAAGATGAAACGTACAGTCATACGTGTGGAAAAAGTAATTTTGCCACCTTTTGCTGTAATGACTGCAACTAAATGCTTCCTGTAGCTGTTGAGCAGAGAGACACATCACCGTGGAAGAATTTTGGGTCACTCCTTCATGCAGAACTGCTTTAGCTCAGCAAAGTTTGCAGGTTTTTCAGCATGAGCAGCTCTTTTTGGGTCTTTACGCACACGATGGCTGAGGCTCCTTGTCCCAGGCAGGAGCCTAACCGGGCAACACAGGGCACAAGGCTGGAGGAGGAGGGGACACACCCAGGATGGGACGCCAGTCCGTCACAAGGAACCCCAGGTGGGACTCGAACCTCAGACCCACCAGAGAGCAGGACCTGGCCAGACCCGCTGCGCCCCTGTGCCCCCGCAGGTCTTTACACAACATCTCAAATGGATGCCTGTCAATGGGCTTTAGTAGAGAATCTGTCTGAATTGTGCCACAGATGGCAACGTTAAAGCGAAATTAGATGTAAACAAAAAACACTGCAGCAAATAATAATTAAGGAGGAGCCTAGCTTCTAATACACTGGAAAACAGACTGCCTCAAACATGCTGGATGTTTTAACAAATCCAGCTTCGCTTATGAACTTGACCTTGCAATGAAGGCCAGCCAGAGACACTTGCTGGGTTGTGAGGCCCCTGGGAAGCAGGACGAAGCACAGAAACTGGATAAAAAACAGGTGGCAAACTGGAATCTAAGTGAATCACTAAGGAAAACCAACATTTCCAGTAAAACAACTTTTTTTTTTTCCGTTGTTTTTCTCCTGAGAAATCCAGTAAATATATTAAGCCAGCTTCATCTTTTCAAGATGTCACACATTACCACATAGCTGACCATTATTAACACACTGTTATTTAAATGTATATCAGGTTAAATGTACTTTTTGAAAGTAATACAATGGAAAAAAAAACTCAGGTTTGACTAAGACAGTACTCTATCGCCCCCTAGAGGCAAGGGTGGTATATGAATTAAAACACAATGCCTTTTGCCATACACTCCATACGGATATAATCTTCTGAATCCCTAAGCAGCTGGTTTAGAATAATGATCTGCTCATGTCATTCTTGGGGTAAAAATATATATTCTTGGCTGAAATTGTGAGGATCCTTTATTGCAAGTATTTGCTCACTGTTAGTTCAGTGCATCCTCTGCCTGGTAATCTTACAGTAATTAGACATCACCTTTTGAAAACCAAGCTTTTTCTATGAGCGTTCGGAAGACTAAGCATGAATATGTATCACTTAGATCCATATAAAAAGTCACAGGCATCAAGAGAAAGTGGTTGTGAATATAACTCGAGATCAGCGTATGTAGATTTCCTTACCCCAGCCCTAACTTCAGACAGGTATACATTTTAGACCCGGTGTTATATCCCTGTATTCACAGTGGTAACCCATACTTCATTACTATTCATATACAAGCTTAAACTGTTTTATTTTGTCATTTGCACAGGGAAGATTTGACTGTTTTTTGAAAGTAATTGTTAAAAAATTCCAAATATTCATAAACACACACACATTTTCAGAACCGCTTGTCCCATACGGGGTCACGGGGAACCGGAGCCTACCCGGCAACACAGGGCGTAAGGCCGGAGGGGGAAGGGGACACACCCAGGACGGGACACCAGTCCGCCGCAAGGCACCCCAAGCGGGACTCGAACCCCAGACCCACCGGAGAGCAGGACTGCGGTCCAACCCACTGCGCCACCGCACCCCCCTTATTCATAAACATTGCAACCCATCACATCACCTCATTGTTAAAAACAAAATCAATCAGTGTTGTTCTTCACATCGCATCCAGAGTGTTTCTCCCCGGTCGGTCTTGCGCCAATGTTTCCAGGATAGGCTCCGGTCCACCGCGACCCTGATCAGGACAAGTGATTGTTGAAAATGAATGAATGGATGGATTCTGTTCTTCAGAAAATTATACAAAGTTGTCATTAGCATAGATAAATATAAGCATTTACTTGTACAGGTTATTACGTATCACAAAAACACTAGTATAAATAAAAATGTAAACATCTGACAACAGTGACTGCAAAATCTATAGGATCTCAACAAAAAGGTCTATATTTTTGTTTCTCCTTCAAGCCTCTTGTAGTGGTTGGGAATTATTAAAACTGATGGGCAAAACCACAACAATGTATTTCTGCAATGTTAGAAACAATATTTTCACAGCTGTCTGATATGTGATTATGTAGTGTTTAATATTCTCATTTGAGAAAAACACATTCTTTCCGCTTCCTCTGCATTTTTTTCAGTCTGTTCATGTAGCCTGATGATTTAAGGGAAATTCAGTACGACCAATGAAAACTTAGATATTTTCAGCAAAATATGCTATTTTCAGAATTACATTTTGCATCAAAATCAAGTCCTAATTCCTTGCACAAATGTAACGCAAACTTTACAAACCCATGATCAGTATCCTTAAAATAGAAAAATAATAGTTACTTGTTTATACGTATCGGTTTTTACTCTAACTTTGCAGTACAAAACATGCAGTGGGATAATATTTGAGAATATTAAATACTACGACATATAGGCCTGCACTATTAAAGAAAACGTAACTTGACGCGCGCGTCACTGTCAACTGTCATGTTAAAAACTACAAGTCCCAGAGGGGCTTTGATCCGCTGTCGCTTTAAAAACCAGAAGTCCAAAAGATCCTTTAACTCGTTGTGATCCTAAAAACTACACGTCCGAGAAGCTCTTGCGCAGGCTTTATTTTGTCAACTTAAAAAATATAAGTCCCAGCTTCCATCTGAATTGCTGCTCCTTTGAAAACTACAAGTCTATCTTCGGAAGGCTCCATTTTTCGGGGTCAGTTTAAAAACTACACGTCCCAGTTTCCCCTTTGACCGGTGTCCCTTTAAAAACTACAAGTCGCGTCAGACGTCAGGAACGTTTCGCATTCGACGGGTGTTCCGTAGTGTAGTTTACGAGTGGTGCCCGTTCCGAGGTCCCCTGCAAAGAAACGAAGTGCGGTTTGCTGGTTTCTTACTCCGGAAGGTGCCTTGGCTTGGATACACAACAAATCAGTCGGGCCTGCGATGCGGTTTACACTAGAATAGCAGCGCACCCGCGCCAACAAATATGCGTAGCTGCATTCGGGCCCCGTGTTCGCGAAGTTTAGTGCAGCATTTGTGACGGTGCACTTGACTTGCGCTGCTGCGCGTTGTTGGGAATATAATCCTCGCGAGCTGTTAGCTCTATCAACTTGGTGGTGGTGGCGGCGCGGCGGATGCGGTTCGTTTTCCGTCCCGCTACTACTGCTGCTCCGTGACTCCCGGGGCGTCCGTGTCGCTTTGGGTAGCGCTGCATTTCAACACAAAGTCATTCGACGTGTGTGTTTGTGTGTGTGTGTGTGTCAACCGGCGGAGTGAGGCGACGCGGTTGGTTGTTGAGCTCGGTTTGCGCGGTGCTGAGTGAGATGACGGCGCTCTGCCGCGAAGCGCGCGAGCCGTCCCGCCAGTAGCGCTAACAGTTACGGGCCGTTGCTGTTACGTTCGGGCGCGTGGCGTGCGTGGTGCTGGTGAAATGGCTGCAGCGTCCGGTTCGGCTCCGGCGGACAGCGGGTCGTGGAGCGGCCCGCCAGGACCACCGCCAGCGCCGCCGCCGCCACCACCCGTCCCGCCGGTCCCCGGCGTCCCCCTAGCGGGCCAGGGACCGCCCGCCGTGGCAGTGTGGGAGTGGCAGGACGACCAGGGCCTGTGGCGCCCCTACAGCGGCCAGGTGAGCGCCTACATCGAGCAGTGCCTTTCGGGACAGCGAGGGGCCCGGGCTGCCGGACCCGCGGCCACCAGCATCCCCCTGGGGCACGCGGAGCCCGGCCTGGCGCCCTACATCATCGACATCCCCAGCCTCAAGCAGTTCCGCCAGGACACGGGTAGGTCTGTGCCGTGTGCGTGTCACTGCTCCTCCATTCACACACCTTCTCTAGGCTTTTAAAAATTTATTTTATTTATTTATTTTTTTTACATGTTACTAGACAGCACCTACAGAACTTGATTTGTTGCCTGAAGGATATTATTGGTTCACATCCCATTCTCCCCATGCCCTAGTACTTTATCAAGGTAACCCCCCCTTTACATCCTTTTTATTTTGCAGATGCTCTTCTCCGTGATGTACAGCAGAAGTGTTTCACTGAGACGTCACTAACACTTAAAGTACAGTCACTGTAAAAAAAAAAAAAAAAAAAAAAAAAAAAAATTGTTTTAAACCTGTACACATTACATGACTAGCTGTGTATAGTACTGGTAGGGAGTGATTTTATTTCAAGGTGGTATAGTGGAAGTTTTTGGAGTAGACATGAGATCAAAAGTGGACCTGGAAGAGATGTTTTGAGACCCCTCTTGAATGCTGAGAGGGATTCAGCAGTTCTGAGAGAGAGAGAGAGAGAGGGGGGGAGTGCATTGTGCCATGCTGGAGCCAGAACTGAGAACTTTTTTTTTTTTGGATCTCTTGTTTGTGTGGGACCACCAAGTGGCCACAGGGGTGGTCTGGGTTGGGGGGTGGGGGGGTTTCAGGAACTGTAGGCATTGTGGAGCTGATCTGCTGGTGGCCTAAGCCGCAAGGAGTCTTGAACTTGATACGGGTAGTTGAAGGAGAGAGATGAGATGAGAGGAGAATCATGGGAATGCTTTGATGGGTCAAACACAACTCATGCAGCGGTAATAAGAATTCTGACCCCCGTAAGAATACCCTCCTGTACAAAATAATTCAATACTTTAAAACTTAAAGAAGTTAGAAACAAGGCGGGAAAGCAGTGGAGTCGATTTGGTTCGGAACATTTACTGGACCCACATCTGCGAACATTTTACAAGAGTTCTGCTCTGGATGTATCAGGAGTGAAAGGCTGCTGATAGCAGAGCAGTAGGTCAGGACAGCCTTGTAATCTGAAGGTTGTCGGTTCAAATCCCTCTCACTGCCACAGCTGTAATACCGTCGATGAAGGTACTCTTCCTCAAAGGGTGCTGTAAGAATGCCGTAGTGTGTAAATAGCTTGAATAATCACTTGAATAACAAAGTGGTCAGTTTTTGGAGCAGCAGGCGGTGCAGTGCTTTGAGCTCATAGCTTTGGGCTTGAATGACCCAGGTTAGAATCCCACCTCCTGCTCTAGTGCCCTTCGTCAGATGTCTTTGACATCTTTCTCAAGGGTGACTTAAAATGTCATCAGGAATTTACCTATTTTTACAGCAGGGTATTCTTGCTCTACCTATTCAGGGAAAGTACCTCGATCAGTGCTTCTGCAGCAGGAGTGCGGACGTGAACCCAGAACCCTTATATCGCAAGGGATTGGCTCTAGATGCTCTATTCTATAGTGCTGTCTCTTATTAGCCGTAAAGGCAATTTTTTTTGGCACTCAAGCTTAAATATATTATGCTATAGACCCTGAAAAATAATGTTAACAGTGATGTACGTTAATGCGCGGCTCAGGTACCTTGCGGTTTTTATTGGCGCACCAGTACTCTGGGGGTGAGTGGTTCAAAACAGCTGTGTATGGAGATGATGAAAAGGACGGGAAATGAGAGAAAACAAGGAAACGCAAACCATTTTACGCGGTGCTACACCTGCCCACAACAGGATGTTCACGTTTTATGGGCGCTGCTTTCGTTGGCAGTCGGATTGTGGAAACGCGCCCTTTCCAGCGTGATGGAATCGCCGAGATACTTATTCCATTTTTCCGAACAACATTGTTGCGCAGCGTCTAAATATTATTTATTATGGTTTTTTTCCTTTTTGATTAAATGTTAAATTTGGTTTAAATAGAAAAAGAGGGGTCATCATTGTGTGGTGTTTTTTTTTTTTTTTTTGGTTGCCCTGTCACTGTATATTTGGCCCCAGGGACCTCAAAATGCAGAGGCTTACAATTGCCGAAGGTGGTGTTTTGCAGGTGAGAAGCTGACCCCGTTCTTTTGCCGCCTAGGGAAAATGCGCTCCGTACGTCGCAGCCTGTTCCCCCCGTCCTCTATCCTGGGAAGTGGCATGTACTGGGAGTGGGCGAACGACGAAGGGGGCTGGACGCCTTACGAGATGCGCACCTCCATTATGCTGGAGCATGGCTACCAGGCACGGCAGGTGGCTGTGGATCTCGGTCCCCAAGGCTACAACTACGTGGTGGACCTGCGGGCGATGGCGCAGGTGAACAGGGCCTCCGGCTATCAGCGGCAGGTGCGCAGGCGCATCGGGCAGCCTTATCCACCGGCCGTTCCGGCCCCCGCCTCGGTCATCCACTCGGGTCCAGCCTGCTCCTGCCAGCAGTGCCTGGGTGGAGGTGCGGGCGCCGGCAGCGGCGGTGGACCCGTTCCCAGCCGATCGCGCCACTCCTTCTCTTCGGGGCAGGCAGGCCGGCCCACTTCGCAGGGGCCCGTACGGGCTCCAAGTAGCAGCCCTGCCTCGGTCTACTCCCCGTACCCCCGAAGGCCGCTCTCTGTGGGTGGCACGGCCTGGGGGGGGGCCGTGGACGCCGGCCACCTCCTCCGGAGCCAGTAACTTCTCCAGCCATAGCAGCAGCCTCAGGTAGGATGACACACAGCGAATGCCCACCCACCCATCACGGTTAGTGACGGTAGAATTACATGATTTTGTCGGTTCTGTAAAAATAAGATTTACCTGCTGTGCTTAGAAGATACTGAAGGGTTATACAGTTTATGGGCTTTCTTTCAAACACGAGCGGTAATGTCAAAGCAGCCAAAGCGCTACCTGGCTGCCGAAAGTAATGGTTGAGCCTAGTTGCTAAATTCCATTCCGAATGTAGTCGTTCCTGGAATGAGGAAGGGAACGGGATTCAGTCCTACCAAGTAAATTCAATTTACGCAATATATGGATGCATTTCAACTGGACTCCTTAACTAAGCCTCCATACATAGAATGTCGAAACATGCATACAAAGTGATGTTGAACCACTCCGCTTATATGAGTGCTTATAAAACTGTTGATGTATAATGTATTGTTGCTGTACAACCCACACCCTTCTGTGTTTTCAGGACAAAGTATTTGGTACTAATGCTGAAATACTCTAATTTGGGCTCAGTGCTACTTCAAGGTCAAACTCTTCCTTCGTCCATGACACATTCTCAGGATAAATAAATTTTGAAGAAATGTGTGTAATTGTCTCCAGATCGATGTCCTTAAATGTCGCTTATAATAAAGAGGATGTGGAAAGAATGAGCGCGCAGCTGACTGAATAATATGCATAGGTTTCCTTGGCTGTTTTTAGCTGCTGCTCTTTTCTCCTAAGCCAGCTTGCGTGCCCTCGTTTTCATACGGTCGTCTTCGTTCACGATAGAGAGATTGACGTCTGTGTGTCTCGATTGCATACGTCCGCATTGATGGGGTTTGTTCGGGATCTAAGGCATTGTAGATACTAGCTGTCTAACTGTACTCCTAATTAAGACGGTTTCCTTACCGTAAACAGGAGGGAAGGTTTATTTGAGTTTGACGTTTTACGGTTTCCTCATAAGAAGGGATCAGCTTACTTTTTTGTGTATATAAAGAATTAACAGCACTAGATTACGATCTACAAATATACTCCTAGGTGTCAGGAGATGGGGGGTTGGGGGAGCCTTAACCCTTAGTTGTTGTTCTTCGTGACAAAGTATGACCAGAAGTAGAAGTGCTAAATAGGACCTTTTGGAGAAACGCTTGTATGTTTTATTAGGTGATGCTTTTGCCCCAGATGACTTTGAATGGGTGGAAACTTGTAAGTTGGGTTAACCTGAACTGTTTCACCTAAATTCTTTGTTCTGGGTTTTCCCTAATGAGAGCAGCAGAATTTCTATGTATTTGTGCGGCAAATATAGCCTGCCGATGGTTTAGAAGATTACCTGTGTAATACGGTCAGCTCTGTTTATTTTAACCCCTGTGAGAGGTATGCGTAATTAATACTGTAGGCATATATGGTACTGCTGACATCTTTGTTCTCTTGCTTAAATGCTGATCCAGCTGCTGAATTAAACTGTTTCAGTGCGATTAAAGCGGAGATGGTATTGCTGCTCAAGTGACACTTGCTAGATTTTTGCTTTTTGAAGTTGTTTATTCTGAGGCTAAATGAAAGCTGAAGGCCAGTTGTCAGTAAAATACCCACAGCTGTGTAAATGGGTGAAATCGTGTAGGGTTTTATTAACCCTATTAGCGTTGAACTTCGAACGCTTTTTTTTCTTTCGACCCTGTCGCTTTTGGATATCCTCAGAGAATGTAGAGATTCTGGGATATTAAACGCAGAGACTCAGAATGAATGGGTCCGTTGGGGTGGACTTGCGGGAACGGCAAAGCGTTTCCCAGCCTTTTATTTCCACGGCTTCAATGAAATAACGGTATTCCAGCTGTTGGCTGTTGCTTGTGAGTCATGTTTGCAGCGAATGAAATGTAAATCAAAAGCTGTGCACGGGGTTAGTGGGATCATTGAAGTGAAGCGTGCAGTTTTGTGGTTGGGAGCGCTTTGCGTGCTGCCGTTCGGTCCTTTCGACTTGCACATCTATTCCAGACATCTGGGGAAAAGCAAAGATTGTGCCATTTCAGGGGACAGACACACAAATCCGTTGTCTCGGTAGGAGATGTGCCAGAGGAAATGCTGCTGCTTTTCCCATCCCCCCTCCGTTTTGGGCTTCATGAATATGTATATGTGGACATGTACAAAAAAAAGTTGGAGTACGCAAAGGTTTTGCAAAGCATGCTGCTTGTGGATCTTTTGGAAAGGCGATCTTATTCCCTTATTGCCGCAGTAGGAATGCTGTGTGCGTGTGTTTGGTGGAGCGTGGTGCTCGTGACCCGGTGCTTGTTCCACGCCATCAGAGCTAATCGCCGGCAACGCCAGGAAGCAGGGAGGTCGGATGTGGTACCGGGGGACAGAGGGAGGAAGGCCCTGATTTAGGGTTCCTTTGTTTCGGGTCGTGATCCTGGCCGTGATTTTTCTGCAAGGTCACAGGAGCTGCGTCAAGGGGGAGGGGGATTAATTTTAGCATAGTACCCAGTGCGTGTGACTGACTGTCTTCCTGTAAAATTGCAGAATCCATCCTTCCCTCATCTGATAATAGCTGGGTTTTCTGTCCCTTCTCAAGTGAAGGGATCATTTATGAATGATCTAAAACAAAGAGGTCATTATTACGCTCCTCAGATAATTCCTCATCCTGCCGACTGTGCCGCCAGAGTTTGCTGCTTATATCTTGGGGGGGGGGCTGCTCTTGTACAGGACTTTCGCGTTCAATTATGTAGAATCGTCCCTCTCTTGGAGGCCCGAGGCGCGCGTTTGTGCGACCGTCTGTCAGTTGCGCGCGCGTAGGTGTGTCGCGAGCGAGAGACGCGTCGCTCTCGGAGCCGTCTAGCTTCTCGGCCGAGGTCGACCTCCTTGTGGCTTTCAAACGAGTAAACAGGAAAGATGCAATTTGTAGATAAAGAAAATGCTCTAACATCACGCGGCCTGTCTTTTTGCGTATTGTTCCGAGCTTCTAATTACCGCTCGTCTCTTTGTGTGTTTTCCCCCAGCATTCCGACAGTCCCGGTGCAGATGAACGGGTCTACCAGCGTGAGCTCGGCTCTAGCAGGTAAACTTCTGCGCGCCGAAGATGCAGGAAAAAAGACACGGCTCTCTGACACGATTTGATAAGCATTACAGTGCATTTCATCTTATAGATTACTGGCATAAATGGTTGATTTATGTTATGGAAGGCTGTTTTCCTGCAAAAAGTATGTCACCGCTGCTGGTAAACACCCTGCGAGTGCCAGCCTCTCATCTAGTGAAACAAGTGTTCTAGTTGGGTACTTTACCGCTGATGTAATCCTGTGTCAAAAAACTTTCTGCTCTTTAATGTCACATGGACATGATGGGTCCCCTCCCCTCTAAACTCCCAAAACTACCAGTATTTCATCTTGGTGTGTGTGTGTGTGTGTGTGTGTGTGCGTGTGTGGGTGTACTCTGTGTGCATGTTTGTGCGTTTTTGTATTTTCTGAGTTATATTTTCTAGATATTTTAATTTGTTTGGGCAGGATCTTTGTCTTTCAGAAATCACTAATTGCATTTGCACAGATCCAAGCCATAAAGGGCTTCCCCAGCGACCCTGGCCAGCGCCAGGCTATTTTAGGGTCTAAGTGAGCAGTTTGATTGCAAGGTGGTGGTTTTCGGTATCATCTCGGCTGTGATTTACTGTAATAATGGCCACTTCCTGTAGCGCTGGATGTGTCCGGTTTTTTCTTTTTTCCCCGCTGAGGACATGAAGTTGGAGTGGAATTAGTGGGGTGTCTTATGTCTGAAACAATGTGGACATTTTAGGGTTTGAAAGGAAATGATGTCATTGATTTACTTTTCCATTTGACATTTAGCAGTGCAATTACATGGACTCTGGCTTTTTTGAAGTTTCATATTATCCTCTGTGTTGATTATAGGGTTTTTTTTTATAACGCGTACGACAACCGATGACCTTCGCCTGGGCCCGTCTTTGAAATGGATTCACAGTTTGTTTTTCCATTGCTGAGAAAAAAAAACGATTGGATTGTGATGTTGTAAACAGGCTTGCTTTGCTTGCAGCCATGTGCGCTTTCTAGGTTCTTAGAGATTGCAGGAAATAAATCGGGTTACTGGTGCTCACAGACAGGAGAAAGTTCAGTTGTGGAAAGCACGTCATTATCCTATTTCTTGTGCGCGCAGAGTAATGCAGTAGTATTTTTTTTTTAAAAAAAAAGAACATTAACAGCACAACTCATATTGAAATTGCAAATATACATAATGCAATGCAAGGGCAAACAGTTACCATATTTAGTATGGGGTGGTCATGTAATACTGGCCAAGACCTAAAAATGTGATCAGATCATGTAATATCCATCTTCTCTGAAGAAGCTTAGACATGGGTCAACCAGATTTCTTCAGAGGGAGCGTTTTGTGTGAATCGCAGTAGTTAAATGCACTTCCTTACCAGATGTTAGTTCTTAGTCTGCATTCTATAATGTGATCAAAAACAAAATTCAGGTTGTAGTTTTAATAAGGATACGGGGTGGGATGAATGTTTCTGTTCATTGTTTCACTAGTTGAATGAGCATCGTTCGAGTAAGCTTGTACCTTGTCACGTTCAGAGAATATGATTGCAGATCTAGTAGGTAGCGGGGTGGGATGGTCACGCATCCGAGCCTCGACCCTCTGGGTCCGAGTTCTCCGCTGGCGGAACCCCCTTGTCGGTGTTCATGCCTTCGGTTCAGGAAGGAAGGATGGGGTTTAGTGGAGTTGACTTGGCCGCCGACCAGCGCAGGCGGCCTCTGTTTTGATCGGCCCCTAGGCTATGGAAGATGCTGAACAGGGTTTGACTAATTTGACACATCGGTGACCTAGTCCAGATGCATCCAGAACCAAGCCTAATTCAGATCTTTGGAACATGATCTTAGGAAATTTTTAGCTGTTACAGGAGTTCACTGACTGAATTTGCTCTTTGGGAAATTAATTTTTTAGTTGGCGGACTGACCAAAAATTCTTACTCTTTAATACAATGAAATTATTCTCTTCTAACCTTATTCCATTTTGAGTCTTTTACGTGATTTATCGGGGATGTAGTTTTGGCTGGACACGTTCAGTTTAACTCGACGGAGAGATGGCAGTATTCATTCATAAGTTATTTAATTGATCTTTGTTTTTTATGCATTTTTTTTTTAAATTTGATTTCTCGCTCCATCCATTACTGCAGGAATCGAAGTGAGGTCCTGTTGTAGGCTTTTCCATACCTTGCTACATTTCCCCAGTCCCTGCTCTGTTACTCGGGGTGTGTGTGTGTGTGTATATTTTTTCAGTTGCCCCATATTATTCATCATCCGGGTCTCTCCTCTCCACCCCTCCCTTTTACCCCCCCCCCCCCCCGCCCCGCATGTCCCTGCTGGCATGGCCTCTCCAGGCATGGCTTCCATTTTGATGTCGGCAGCGGGACTTGGAGTTCGCCTCACGAGCGCCCCCCTCCCGCAGCGCCTCCCGAGCAGGCCCACCAAAGCGCACGGCAACGTTAGGAGCGCAAAGAAACACAGGACAGGTAGCTACACTCGCTCACGTTGCACAGCTAGCTTAGTGCTTTGGCATTAATGTCCTCCCCACCCAGCAGAGCTTGAGTCTGCGCCCTCTTCCGATGTTTGCGTTTGACTTCTTCACGTTGTGGTCTGAAGTTAAACTAATGGGGATTCTTAATGTCAAGGAAGTCTTGATCTTGTAGGTTTTCCCCCAGTGTTTTTTGCTCAAGTTCCGACCAAACTGTTTAGTCGGCAGTCAGAATAACTTTACCCCTGTGATGTTAGTGATAGGAAATACATTTTTTTTTCCCACTCTTGACGTGAACGGAATCATAATGTGGAAGTTATACTGACAGCTGTGAATTCCACCACATTATTAGTCCACTCTATGAAATACCTTTGTCACCGTTAGACAACTAAATTGTAGATAAAAGGCAACTTGCATGGTTTTACAATATTCATTTTATAGGCTATGTTGTTGCAAATCGATGTGTACTGCTAAACTTTTCACTCGTCAGAGGAACTGGGATTTTTTTTATTTTTTATTTTTTAAAAAGCCGAGGAATGACAAAGTATGGCTCGGCTCAAATACAGAAGTGATATGTTTGAGATCTCATTGGGCATCCTGGGGCTTTACATCTTTGTGTGCTAGAAACACAAAACTATTGTGGATCCATGAAATGAAAGCAATATTAGGCATTTTTGGTGATGTCCAGCATCCCCCCCCCGCCCCCACCAACAGCCCCATATAGTGCCATGTCTGTACCAGTTCTTCCCTGTACCATGTTTGCTTGTGAAGATGTGCTTTGCATAGCTAAGCTTCATGTTGCTTTTGTCTGTCTCTTGCAGATTTTCCCTTCGTATTGATAAACGCCTGTTATCTCTTGGCCTGTTAACACTTCACATGCTTTTGTTCATATGTAGAGAATAGTTAGTCACGAATGGGGAAACTTGCAGTATTGAGACCTTGTGGAATGGTACTGGTTCACTCAAGTTTTCTCCCCCCCCCCTTAATGGGCTGCCTGATGTGTGATTTTTCTAGAAAAGCTCACTTTGTGCAATAACCTATAGTTTCTCTGTGTCTGGCCAGGAGTTAGTGGGTCCAGTGTGTGGAAGCCACAGAGGAGTTCATGTTTTGACTGGATTCTCAGTTCTGAATGGCTTTGTAGAAGTAAAAAAATGTCTGTAAAATGCACTCATCTTTTATGTCAGGTGTGAATAAGTCCCTAATAAAATCTATTCTGAAACCTGTAGCAGTGTGGCTTCTCTGGGCTGCAGTTTCAGATCCCTAAATGGACTGTCACACATGACAAGTAATTGTGTTCTCTGTAATGTGTGCCGTTTCTTAGTATGTTCTCCTGCTTAATATCCTTAATTATAGTTCACTTGTCATGGTTTGGGTGTGTCTGTGTGTGTGTGTGTGTGTGTGTGTGTGTGTACATATTGGTGAATACTCCAAAGCGTTAGGTTGTATTGTTTGGTTTTGGAGTGTTGCATTTATGCTGGGAAATTTTATGTAACTACACAATTCGCTTTTACAACGTGTGATTCCTTATTAAAGAAAGGTGCTTTAAATTCTCAGTTCAAAGTGCAAAACTGTTGTCTTCCCTGCCTGTTTCAAAATGCCATTTCCTGCTCATTTGAGAAGTATTTTATGGGAATAGTTTTGATTGTCATGTTGGGCGTGAGTTTTGTGAAAAGGTTACATTCGTAATGTCGTGTTTTGCTTTCGTTATTAGTTGTAATTTTGACTTGACGTTTCTTGGCGGTGAGCATTTTGGTGAACTGTGAAAGCTGCGTATTGTATTGAAACTGGAAAGGATCGCAGAATTTAGCTAAAGCATTATATTAAGTGTAATTTTGTGGACTTTTGATGATCAATACAATGTTAATGTCCATAAATTTTTATCGCCAGAGCTGAAACCAGTGGAGGTGATCCAGAAGTACATGGAGAAAGTGACTCTCCCCCCCGAAGAGGTTTGTTTCTCTCTCTTCTCTCACTCACACACACCTGTAAATTGAAGAAGCTCTTGCCTAAACCTGTATGACTGCTTTCACAACCTAGTTTATAACAGCAGTTAAGGACCATCCATGTTAATCTGAAGGTAGAATCAGATACCACTTGTTAAAGCACCGCTTCACTGAGGTGCACTTGAATGGGCACATATGTAGCTTATCGTTGGTTTGGTTTCATAGTCGAGTGTTTTTGTCTGCTCTTATAAAGCAGTCTATGGTAACTATTAATATGGCTGTCCATCCATCCATCTTCCTCCGCTTTTATCCGGGGCCGGGTCGCGGGGGCAGCAGTCCGAGCAGAGTACTCCAGACCTCCCTCTCCCCGCACACCTCCTCCAGTTCCTCTGGGGGAACCCCAAGGCGTTCCCAGGCCAGCCGGGAGACATAGTCTCTCCAACGTGTCCTGGGTCTGCCCCGAGGCCTCCTCCCAGTGGGACAAGCCCGGAGCACCTCCCCAGGGAGGCGTCCAGGAGGCATCCGGAACAGATGCCCGAGCCACCTCAACTGGCTCCTCTCGATGCGGAGGAGCAGCGGCTCTACTCCGAGCTCCTCCCGGGTGACTGAGCTCCTCACCCTATCCCTAAGGGTGCGCCCAGCCACTCTGCGGAGGAAACTCATTTCTGCCGCTTGTATCCGCGATCTCATTCTTTCGGTCATGATCCAGAGTTCATGACCATAGGTGAGGGTAGGAACGTAGATCGACCGGTAAATTGAGAGCTTCGCCTTACGACTCAGCTCCCTCTTCACCACAACAGACCGGTACAATGACCGCATTACTGCAGACGCCGCACCGATCCGTCTGTCGACCTGCCGCTCCATTTTTCCCTCACTCGTGAACAAGACCCCGAGATACTTAAACTCCTCCACTTGAGGGAGCAACTCCCCCCTAACCCGGAGGGAGCAATCCACCTTTTTCCGACTGAGAACCATGGCCTCGGATTTGGAGGTGCTGATTCTCATCCCCGCCGCTTCGCACTCGGCTGCAAACCTCCCCAGTGCACGCTGCAAGTCTTGACTTGATGAAGCCAACAGGACCACATCGTCCGCAAAAAGCAGAGACGAGATCTCGCGGCCACCAAAACAGACACCCTCCGTTCCCTGACTGCGCCTAGAAATTCTGTCCATAAAGATAATGAACAGAATCGGTGACAAAGGGCAGCCCTGGCGGAGTCCAACATGCACCGGGAACAGGTCTGACTTACTGCCGGCAATGCGAACCAAGCTCCTGCTCCGGTCATACAGGGAACGAACAGCCCGTAGCAACGAGCCCCGAACCCCATAATCCCGAAGCACCCCCCACAGGATGCCACGAGGGACACGGTCGAATGCCTTCTCCAGGTCCACAAAACACATATGGACTGGTTGGGCAAACTCCCACGAACCCTCCAACACCCTAGTGAGGGTATAGAGCTGGTCCAGTGTTCCACGGCCAGGGCGAAAACCGCATTGCTCCTCCTGAATCCGAGGTTCGACTATCGGTCGGATTCTCCTTTCCAGTACCCTGGCATAGACTTTCCCAGGGAGGCTAAGGAGTGTGATCCCCCTGTAGTTGGAACACAATCTCCGGTCCCCCTTCTTAAAAAGAGGGACCACCACCCCGGTCTGCCAGTCCAGAGGCACCGTTCCCGAACTCCACGCGATGCTGCAGAGGCGTGTCAGCCAAGACAGCCCCACAACATCCAGAGACTTGAGAAACTCGGGGCGGATCTCATCCACCCCCGGAGCCTTGCCACCGAGGAGTTTTTTGACTACCTCAGCAACTTCAGCCAGGGTAATGGACAAGTCCCCCTCCGAGTCCCCAGCCTCAGCTTCCTCTACGGAAGGCGTGTCGGAGGGATTGAGGAGATCCTCAAAGTACTCCTTCCACCGCCCGAGAACATCCTCAGCTGAGGTCAGCAGCGCACCACTTCCACTGTAAACAGTGTTCGTGGAACACCGCTTCCCCCCTCTGAGTCGCCGGACGGTTTGCCAGAATCTCTTTGAGGCCGACCGAAAGTCTTCCTCCATGGCCTCACCGAACTCCTCCCAAGCCCGAGTTTTTGCCGCGGCGACTGCCAGAGCCGCGCTCCGTTTGGCCCGTCGGTACCCGTCAGCTGCTTCAGGAGTCCCATGAGCCAGCCAGGCCCGATAGAACTCCTTCTTCAGCTTGACGGCATCCCTTA